>NC_049907.1:24339797-24544495 GCF_001411555.2 Juglans regia
GCTGCAGGTTCTATATACCACATGAAATGCACCCATAATTAGGAATATTCTTACACAACAACATGACTAATGCTTGAACAAGAAATATTATGCTTGGATGCATAATATTTCTTGTTATATTAATTTCATAGTATGAGCTAATGGAAGGCTGCATACCATTTAGATTTTCATTGTTGCCTCCACGCCCATGCCCGCTCAATGTTGGATTTATAATTGCAATTTCAGGCGGCCTCACTGGACTTGGAGGCTGAGTAGAGTCGTCAGAACTACCCGCATCGCCATCATCATTTGGGGTCCATGATGAAAGTATTGGAGGGCGTGGCCTTCCTATGAATTGACAAGGCACAACTCGTCTGAACCCTCCACCTCGCCTGCACCCTCTTCCTCGTCCGGTTGGTGCCATTGATGTTATCCTACAACCAAACATATATCTTTAGTCAATTCCAGCTGGAAATCTTATACTGTTAATCATACTAGTTGCGCAAAAAATATGATCGTGGAAATGAGCACAAAGCTGGACACATGATCATCAACCAGGTTAAGTATGCATATTTGTCAGGATGTCTATATGTGTCACCAGTCACATTCTAGTACATATATTGAAATTGTTGTACATTAAATCACCAAAAGCTACATATGTGGGTGACCTAACACAAAGATGTGCAGTCAGTGCATATACATATATATATATATATATGTGCATATTTTCAGATGGACGACATATTTTAGACCTCAATCCAGCTCCAACTAAACACTTAAACTATCCACAATCAATTAATTCCTAGCCTTATTGTACAACAAGAAGCAGTGTATTAGCTTGGGAGGGTCAAAAAACAACCAATTGAAAGCTAATGAAATAAGGTTAATAATATCAGCAGTCTCACCATAGCATTGTGTCAAAGTCAGAATGGCAAAAGATTTGGATGCTCTTTTATTAGTCTGATTCACATAGTCTACTTCCTCATTGTCAAAGTCTAAGAACAATAACATTTATATATGAAAGCATATATTTATATATATATATACATGAGCATTTATATACTAAACAGATGCATGACTGCAATGGCCCAACATATCGTCTCCATTGGCAGCATAAACAATGCAACACACTGGGCAACACAAAATCTCCACAACCATATCCAACTATATTATTACAAAGAAATAAATTATAGCCATACATAAGGGAAATGAATAATGATACCTTTATGGAGTTTGTTTGTCAAATGGTTTAGTGACAAGTCTCATACCTGGAAAATGCTCCTCCACTGGAAATACAGTCAACCAAGCGACAGCAGTACCTTGGTGCCACTAAAATACTATAACAATGTCAGCCCTCAATGTTATGCATGTGGTGATCACATGCAGTTCCAACCCATTTATGCGAGGAACCCAAGCTCTAGAAATATAACAGACCCTGGAAAATGATCAGCAATCTTTCATGTGGGCACGCTAGTTGTGAAGAGCAATTCCTCAACAATGCTCTCTGATAGCTGGTTATGGCCATATGAGCAACCAAATAACACTCACGACTTCACCAACCCATCAGATAACATCCAATCCAGCTGTCACATCACATATCTTTATTTGAATACTTCCAATTTTAACCTTTATGAAGCATTGGAAGGGAAATAAATTTACCCCCAAGTCCCAGCTTTTCCCTCCCAGGCGCCATTTAGTATCCCGCCATTATTTTGGTCCAAATTCCTCGGGCCAAAATAATCTGCCAAGTCTCACTTGTGAAATTGAGACTAGAAGTTGACTTTTCTATTAAACTAGATAACCATGTGCTTCCCTGTACATTTGCACATCTGTCTAAGTTAGCATTTGCTCTATATGATTTTTTAAATTATTTCTGGTTGGGCCAGCCAGTGCAAGTTATTTTGTATCCAACAAACGATCTGCCAAGTTTGAAAGTGTTAAACTGACACTAGAAGTTGACTTTTCCATTAAACTACATAACCATGTGCTTCCCTGTACATTTTCACATCTGTCTAAGCTAGCATTTGGTCTATATAATTTTTTACATTATTTCTGGTTGGGCCAGCCAGTGCAAGTTATTGACTAAATCCAAAAAACACCATTCCCTCATCCAGCCATATATATGACTGCAACACCATTCATGCCAATCCAATCCATTGAGTACTAAAGCATCATTAATCAATTTGCCCAAATCGTTTGCGGTAATAGTCACCAATTGAAAGCCAGTAATACAAATTGGTACTTTTACATGTAACCTTTATAGCAGACCTTTATGTGAACATGTAAAAGCCAAATGAGCTGAAATTGAATAATATTTTTTATTGGACCATTTACGTAAGATGCCATTGATTTGTTGCATTTCATTCAATTCTTGACAAATATATTTATTTTCCATATCTTTTGGTTTGGCAGTTTTGCAATTTGCTTTTTTTAGGGGTGTCATCCCATATCAATAAGACGCACATCTCACAAATGAATTCCTCATTAATCAATAAAGTGCATCTGACATTTCCCAACTTGTGCTCATGGTAAATAAGGCGTACAACAATATATATTTATGTACAGACATGCTCTAGTGTGAAAATCCTGTTGGATAATTTAAATGTATATATATACATTATTCCAAGTATATATATATATAAATACATATATAATATATGTTAGACACAATATATATATATATATATATACACATGGGTAATACACCAATTACCCATACTAGTAGTCATACAAGACAGCCTATATATGAGTGTGTGCGCAAGTGAGAGAGTTAGAGAGAAAGAGAAACAAGAGAATAGGTTTCAATTCATGCTTCTGGATGATAAAAATCTAAAGAGTGTAAAAGGATATATTTTCCTTCCAAATGGATATGGTTGCAATGCCTGCCGATATGTGCCACATACCCACCAAATAATACATGACCATCAACCTCTGCACGGACTAGCACCTGCCACAAACGGAGGAAAGTCCCAATGTAAATATAATAAATGTGCAGGAATTGGCTCCTTCATAGTTTTACATAACACGCAAGTAGCAGGAGCAAAATCATAGAAAAATTAAGAGTACAATATATATATATATGTTAATACATATCAAGAACTGACTTTGCCAAGCCTATATTCAACTAATATTACACATTCATATCCATAAATTTAAATGATATTCAACCAAGCCAATCTCCTAACTGGCCTAAGTGTTGACTAGTAGTCATAGGACAAACGTGACTCCACGCTCCACGAGCTTAACATGAGGTGTCTTTAGATATACTTCAAATAAGTTGTCGAAAGTAGCCGCCTATATGCCAAGATAGAGGCATGTGTTAGTGCAGTAAACGATGTGAAAAAATTACATTACACACTCCACTGTAAAGGTGCCAGTTCAAGAATGAAAGGAAAGTAACCTTCTTGCCTATGTGGTTCTCGCATGACTACTCCTTGTCAGACAGAATATCATCATCAGAATCCGTCTCCTCCATATCAGAACAAGAATGCTCGCCATCCCCACTGTCCAGATGACCGAACCAATGTTGATGCATCAAACTCAAATGGTTCTATATCAGGCCTATGGAGTGGACTTGCCACTCCATCAACGGCGTCGTCAACATTTGTTGGGAAACAGTCTACTTCCTCATCTTGATATGCCTCACCTTCACTTGATGACGTCTCATGATCCTCGTTTAAATGCACCTGTGGGATGTCGTATACATTCCTATTCGTGAACTTCTGTACGACATACCAACTACCTTTCACCCTTCTATCTTTGACATAGAAACATTGTTCAGCTTGGCACGCTAAAACAAAGGGTTCATCTTTGTACCATGTCCTGGCAAGATTGACACTAGTCATATGTGAATCCACTCAGACACCTCGTATTTGATCGCCAACGTCAAACCAGTCACAGCTGAACAAGTAGACTCGACGCCAACCCATATAATGTAACTCTACAACATCATTTAGAACACCATAGAAGTCCAAATTGTTTGCTTCCTCGTCACCAATGACTAAAACACTAGAATTTTGAACGCGGCGACTTTGCGCTCGATGCTTTGTGTGGAACCTTTTTCCATTAACGATGCACGCTGCGTACGATCTAATAAGCGATTCAGGGTCGCACGCTAAGGCATATAGATCATCCACGACTTCAGTAGGGGTATCCTTACGCATAGTTTGAACCTGAAAAATTACAACCAAGTCCATTAATAAGCATGTAATTATGCGTGGACTGTAGTACTATTAGTTACTTAAAACTTAGTTCTATATGACGAGGAGAAGTGTAAGTGGGGTGACATACACGTTTCTTGAACCATCCAGGAAACTCTACTTGATGCGTTCCATCGGCTAGCATTGGGTTCTTTTCCTTACATAGTCGATAGTGCTCACTGCAAGAAATATGGTATTATCGTTTCGTCTTAAAATGCTTCGACAACAATAACCATAAAACATGTGCAGCAAGCTTCAAGTGTTGACTAAGTTCAGGAACCAGTTGTATAGCATAAAATACTGAGAGCATATAAAAGATGCGTACTCTATGTAGGCAGCAATCTCGGTGCAATTGTTAAGCACATACCAACGGGCTTCTGCAAATAGTCTTGGATCAAGTTGTATAGGTGATGCCACACCTAGGGGACGGACCTTCTGTGTGAAAATGCCAAATCCATCTATGGCATCATCCTCCAAACCATCAATGTTGCGTTCCGGTCGATTGAATCTCGTCTCAATATCATCGAGATACATCGAGCAAAATGTCAAGCATTCGACATGAATGTATGCTTCCGCTATTGATCCCTCTGGGCGAGCCTTATTCTTAACATACTGCTTGAATCTTCCGAGAAACCGTTCAAATGGGTACATCCACCTATATTGAACTGGTCCAGCAAGCAACGCCTCACGAGGCAAATGGAGAGCTAGGTGGACCATCACATCGAAGAATGAAGGGGGAAATATCATCTCCAACTTGCATAAAATCAGGACGATATCACTTTCGAGCTTTGCCAAACTCTCCACACTTAGAGTTCGTGCACAAATCTCTTTGAAGAACTGACTAAGCTCTATCAGAGGCAGAGCAACATCGTTCCGCAAACACCCCCCGACTGCAATAGGGAGTAGTCTCTGCAAGAAAACATGACAGTCATGACTTTTCATCCCAGTAATTTTGCAATCACGAACAGAAACACATCTTGAAATATTTGCAGCGAACCCATCTGGGAACTTCACATCCGCCAACCACTCACAAAACATTTTCCTCTCGTCGCCATTTAGTGTAAAACATGCATGTGGCATTGCACACCGGTCACCTTGTTGCATCAAATGAAGTTCTTTTCTTATACCCAAATTTGCAAGGTCACGACGAGAGTTAATATTATCTTTGCTTTTTCCAGGAATGTTCATTAGGGTGCCGAGTATGCTGTCACAAATATTCTTTTCAATATGCATTACGTCCAAGTTATGACGAAGCTCAAGTGAGGACCAATACGGTAAGTTGTAGAAAATGCTTCTCTTGGTCCAGTTCAACTCTTGAAGAGTCCGTTTTCTCTTCTTCCAACCTTTGCCAAATTCCACTTCCCCAAGAAGACTGAGTTGACGGACAATATCCGGTCCAGATAAACGGATTGG
This sequence comes from Juglans regia, assembly GCF_001411555.2. Classification (NCBI taxonomy): domain Eukaryota; kingdom Viridiplantae; phylum Streptophyta; class Magnoliopsida; order Fagales; family Juglandaceae; genus Juglans; species Juglans regia. Next base: position 24,345,389 of record NC_049907.1, read on the forward strand.
CGGCATGCGGTGATCATCCTTTCCGTTGAAACAAGATTTTTTCTTCCGCCATACGTGGTTTGAGGGCAAAAATCGACGATGTCCCATGTAGCAATGCTTACGGCCATAGGTCAACCACATAGCATCTGTATCAGCATTGCATGAAGGACACGCCAATTTCCCTTTAGTTGACCAACCCGAGAGGTTCCCATATGCGGGAAAGTCATTTATTGTCCACATTAAAGCCGCATGCAATCTGAAAGTTTCCTTCTTGTACGCATCATATGTATGCACCCCATTCTCCCAAAGCTCATTCAATTCATCTACCAAGGGCTGCAAGTATACATCAATCTCATTTCCAGGTGATTTTGGACCAGGAATAATGAGAGATGTGATGAAGAATTGGTCTTTCATGCATAACCACGGAGGCAAATTATACGGCATGAGGATGACGGGCCAGATACTATACGGTTTTGCAAGGTTGTTGAAAGGATTGAAACCATCACTCGCTAAACCAAGCCTGATATTGCGAGCATCTCTTGCAAACCAACTATGATCATTGTCGAAAGTAGTCCAAACTTGTGAATCGGATGGATGCCTCATAATGCCACCATCACTGTTTCTATGCTCTTAATGCCATCTCATATTAGCTGACATCTTAGCTGACATATATAGTCGTTGCAACCTCGTCTTCAAAGGAAAATGACGTAACACCTTCTGAGGGATTAAGCGGTTTCTATGTGTATTTGGTAGCCACCGAGGGGCCTTGCATTTTGGACACTCATTCAGGTCTGCATTGTCCTTCCAAAATAACACGCAATCGTTAGGACAAGCATGTATTTTGTGGTATTTGAAGCCTAAACCCCGCTCTAGTGACCGTGCCGCTTCGTAAGAATGCGGGAAATCAGCGTCCGGAAATGCAGACCTCAACAACTTCAGGAGCAGATCGAATGACTTAACCGACCAACCCCCAATGGCTTTGATGTGAAGCAACTTCACAATGAATGAGAGCTTTGAATACTGTTTACACCCCTGGTAAAGTGGAAGCCGTGCATCATCTAATAGTTTGTCAAATGAGGAGGAAGGGGTTGCCTCACCTATAGGTGGCTGAACTCTTGGTTCAGCGTTCTGCTCCATGTCATCAATATATTCGTCATCATTAGTAGGTGACGCTGGCTGATTGTCATCACTAACATCCAGAATCTCATCTTCCCCATGAAATATCCAGGGGTTGTAATTTGGATTAATCCCATTTAGGTACAAGTGTGTTTCCACCTCCGATATAGGGAGGAAGATATTATTATAGCATGAACGACAAGGACAACGGATGCGGTCAGTTTCTATTGCGTGCGCTCGAGCTACTGTGAGGAACTGTTCGACCCCTTCAGCGTACTCCTTTGACGTAACTCTATCTATCAGGTGCATCCAACTTCTATCCATCTAGTCACAAAGCAGATCGAAAATACTGTTAACCTTCATGATGAGGGCGACACTGTTAAAGTCGTCTATGAAATGGGGTTATAAGCATGACCAATTGAAAGAGGGAAATAGTGATTCAAAATCGGCAAAAACAATTAAGGTAGGGATGAAAGCTCTTTATTGGTGGTGATAAAACAATCAATCAAAGGTTTATACCAAAATATCAACAAATACTTCCTTGTAATATATGGGCGCAATCCGAAAGCTATTAGTCTAGACATGTCCCCATCGAATTGTACATAGAATCTGATATTGAAAACAAATGGTTGTTGGGTGAGGCTGAAATGTTGTGACAAGTAGGATTTCCTAACTTAGTACACCCAAGTCCCTTTATGGTTGCTAGGTAGTTGAATTCCCTAAACTTACATATGATCAAAATGTTCAAATCCACTGGGGGGGGGGGGGGGGGGAAACCTCAGTTGTGAACTAGATTTTATAATTTCACTTTCAAGGGCTTGTGCTATTCTCAAGAACAGAATAATAATTTTATGTTCATGTCAAGGTTTTACACTCGGAATATTCACATTCCTGAATAATCATAGAAAAATCATATTCGGATTCTTTATAAATTATTTTGTGACAAATTTTTGTTATTTCAGGCATATCATCATAATTATACTCACATTTATTCACTATAGAGAAAGTAAAGACCATGAAAGTTACATTCTCATCAAATGAGCTGGAATGATCATTACAGTCATTTCACTCTAGGTAAATGATCACTACCAGTACTGGAGGGCGTGGCTTTTCTTTGTCTCTATATATAATCTTTATTTTTGAAATACTGAGGAAATGATCTAAACCATTTCCTCACAATTCTATGTTCCGGAAATTCTTCCTCGGTTTCCATTGAAACTAGCATTGACTAAATCATTGGGTCTTACTTTAGTAGGCATAATTAGTGCCATTGAAATAGGCTACCGGGGGTGCAAGAGACTGTCATCTTTCTATCTAAGATGTTAATTAGTTGAGGAACACACTCTAGAATATGAATTAGGCCAAAAATTGGGATATGAACCTGCTGATCATATGATACGGCCAATAGAAAATTCAAATGGCATGGATCCCAAAGAAACTTGGAGACACTTCTTCAGAAAATTACTTATTTGTGTCTAGCATCTGCTCCTGCAAACTGCCAATTGATTAGGCCTATGCTAACAAACTAGCTAGTAATTCACATTTATCAGAAAATGATAAAGGTGAAAATTCCAGTGGTATTAAAATAATGATTTTAGGAAATTGTTTGATCCCAAACTAAATAAACATCATGATATATAGATTATTTTTAGAAAAGTTGATATAATCTCTATCCTTTCTCGGTTTCCTATGCAATCAAAGTGCTGGAAAGTATATAAAGCACTAGCAGTACTACCTGATCAGCAAGAAGACTTATACTTATTGGAGTAGGAAAGAATATAATAATGCACATGACTATCTACCTGGAAATAAGAATTAATATGAATCTAACAGCTAGCTAGCAGGCAAATGAAGTTTTAAAGTTGAACAGGATCAACAATACATGTGACACATATCAGATGATGATCTCTCTATGTTTGTTGCAGCCTTTACAAGAAAACTAGTTGCTAAAATGGCAAATCTCTGATTCTATCCAAAACTATTACTTTCATAACAACTGGCAGAAAGATGGGCTGCTAAATATAAATAATAGAGGTTTTGCAGCTTAAATAATATTCATGTACCCTTTCACATAATTATTCACTCTCTGCCAGCCATAATATATATATATATATATATATATATATATATAAGCCATCATGATCTTCTCCCTTCAGCACATATCAATTTTAACCTTCAACTACTTACCAATAATGCATTCGTAAATTTCCCAATTGGGATACAAGGGCCCTGAATAATAATGTTTGGTATATGATGTCAGTGTCGATAAGCAAGTCCTATATTCGAAGTATGAATATATTTCTTTTATCCTCCTCACTATGGTTTAAGGGCATTTGTTTTGGGGAAAAGAATACAGAGCGGCATAGTGAATCAGCAAAACTATTCTCCATCCCAGATTCCAAATATATTAATGGAATCTGGTGGGAAATAATATTTATGGTGCAGAACTTACTGTCTAACTTGTTTCTCCAATTGAACTACTGCAAGTAGTATGTGGTTTGTAATTCTATCCATTCTTATGAGTTTTGTAAATGCATATATTGGGAATTGGAAAAAGGCCACAAGAGTTTAACAGAGAAGATTTGTGAAAGATGTACATCAATGAATAACGTGAAAAAAACAAAAGAGATCACACTCTCCAGCCAGTTGAGTCCTCTCAAAAAATATGTAAGAGGCTAAGATAAAGAAATAGCTAAAGCTACTATTCTGAAAGTTGCTGTTTCACCTACGTAAATTGAGGCATATACGGTGGCCAACAAGAGCAATTCATTCCTGATCAGAGGCCTTTAAAGTGAAAGTGTATAGAAATCCCATGTAATCTTTTCATGATAGTGCATATAAATTTGTTCCCCTTCCCTAGTACAAAACATAATTACAACAAGAGTCGACAATAACTAGAGGCCTATAGGCATCCATGGTGAATATTCAGTAGCTGGGTTTTGACAGTTGGGGGGAAATAATATATAAGCATGACTTAACTTGAACTCTTTTATGTAATAACAAGAGCAACTATATGGCCTAGTAGGAAGTCTTGGTGGGGAATAAGATTGGGGTTACGTTTGGGAAATAATTTACCCAAAACCATGAAGATTATAATTTCGTAATGAATTCGGTCATGTGCAACAAATAAAATATAGTTGATTACGTATGTAAGTTAACACAATATCCTAGCTGTAAAGAGAGAACAACTGCCCTTTTGAATCTGTATGTGGTTTCGAAATCTCCATGAAAGAAGTGAAGACAGAGTAAGCCAACGCACAAAAAGGGGATATATTACATCATCCATCATTTCCATGCAAGAAATGAGCCTGAAGTAAATTGTATACTGAGCTAAGGTTTAATTCCTTTCCTTACTTGGCCCGATTCTGACCTTTGAAATTCAATTCCAAAGTATACGAATACAGGTAGGGAATACATCGAGAAACTATATGCACGAAAAATGCCAAACTGATTGCTTCAGTAGTTTAAGTAAGAGAAGTGCAATACCTTTAAGATTTACGAACCCAGTCGCCGTCGTGGAAGATTGCGATGGAAATCGATGGTGCGATTCCTTGGATACACTCACGCTGGTTCATACAGATCCCTAAACAAGAAGCCTGTCCCAAATCACATAAATTCAGATAAATGGCTTCAGGTTCTAGATGTAAGGTAGCAGAAATCACGACTCAATATATTAGGAAGTCTAAATGCAGAAACCCTAATAGGCGAAATTAAAGGTTGGAAATTACTCAAAATTTCTCATGGTTTCAGCGAGATAGATGATGGTGGTGGCCTTGGGAGGGAGCGGCGGGGCTGGAGATCAGACACCCAAAGAAGAACACGAAGATGCTATCGACGATGCAGTTTTACTTCAGGAATGGTCATGGAGACGGGAACATCAATGAGAATCCAATCTGAGTTTGAAAGCGTATGAATTACAAAGGGGGAAAGCGTGAGGCACGAAAGGAATTACTTTGCCTTTTACGGCGGTTTATTAAAAAATCGCAGTAATAAAATTAATTTACCGACGTTATAGTAGCGACGCAAAGATGGGATACTTTTGCAACGCACAAAGTCGACTGGAAAAATTACTATCCGCTGCAATAGAACTAAGTTCTATTCACTGGCGCCCATTTTCATTAACGACCCGTTAATTATGCGGCGACAACCAATGTCGTCGTGATTTCTTAACAGTTCCGTCGATATCAAATTCGGCGTTAGGAAAAACGCCGCTTAAAGCCAAATTCCTTGTAGTGAATCTAAAGTACTGCAAATATGTATAGTGATGCCTAGATTAAGAAATAAAAAGCTACACAAATCTTCAGGAATAGTTGACCAATATGTTAAGATGTCAAATACCAGCCTAAGTAGACAGAATAAACATCCATGAATGCATGTCAAGAAAAGATTACTCATAAATACTTATAAAAAAAAGAAAGAACAAATAGTCTTTGTAAAATATAGTAGAATCAACATGTCCATATTAATAGAATGGGTGATTGTTGATGTGAATGAGTCATTTACAATTAAAAAAAGGATTGATAATTCATTGGCTTACAGTAGAGGAGATTGATGCGTAGCAAAATATGCACTCATTCTGTGTTTTGGACACGACGAACATTTGCTGGAAAATAAAGAAAAACAACCTAAGCTTTGTAGATGGTAGTGGAGGATGCAGAGGCCAGATGCACGACAGATGCCCAGACGCACAGCACAGAGAGGGAGAGGGAAAGTTCAGATTTCTGACTTTTTCTTTATTTAGAAATAAGGTTGTTTTGGTCTTTTTATGATAAAAATGAGGGCCTTTCGATCTATTCCTATATTTGGACTGCGAAGGAGTCCTATTATGTGGACTCTACGTAGCGCCACTCTTTTTTATTATATTTTTGTTTACACTTTACGTCTTAAATCTGTCCACGGGGAAATGTCACACTGCTGACTAGGCCTACCGGAGTCTACTTGTTCGCTCTAATTTTGTTATTAGAGAAAATATAGTTTCATTTTATTCTGTTAGAGTTAATTAGTTAGATATTTCAATTTTATCTTTCTGCATCTGTAAGTGAGTATATATAAATTGTAATTCATTTCATACAATCTCACTTAATAAACATTTTTCTGATGCTGATCTGCATCTTCTTGAGCATTTTTTTTATATCAATATTAACATTTGTGGTGCAGAAGTAGGCTGTTGCATCTACTACATCCTCGGGAATGACTCCGACAAGATTATTTGGTATTCTTTATTTTATATATTTAAATATTTTTTTGTAAAAATTTATAATATAATTAAAAAATGTATATTGGAACCGGATTTAGCTTTTCTCCTATATGATATGTACTTTAGGCCTTTTCCGTTAAGCTGAAGACAATCATTTGTGGGTTGAACAACAAAACAAAGCAAGTACGTTCCATTTCTGTTATACTTACGTGTAATTGAGTTGTTATTACAAATATTACACAATATTTTAATGAAAGAAAAAATTAGTATCTCTATGTTACCAACGCTTGAAACGGAACGAGTAACTGGTGTGTCAATTGGAAAAGATGCCGGATCATATTTGCGTGCTTTACATATGTTGATTAATTTTGTGAAAGGATGAACGTAGTCTTTTAGGAGGAACCTGCCTCTACAAACATTAGTCTGTGAATAATTCTCAGATGGCTTTATTGATAGCATCTGTAAGGGAATCTTTCCCACTTCACAAGTTCATTGGGCCTTAGCCCGATACCCGGTCCCAGGATCCAAGATTGTCCATGAAGCAAGGAGCGCCTACAAGGAAAAGTAATCAATTGGATGATGGGTTGTCGCTAACTATGGCTCCATCCTTCATCTTCTCGTTAACGAGAGATGGCTTGGATTTGTTCCCTTGGCCGTGTGGAGCCTTTTTCCATTTATTTAACTATTATTATTTTATTAAATTTAGTTTTAAGCATATCTTCCAGCCACAAATTACACCCCAATGTTACCCACAAGTATAAATTAATTAGTATCAGTACATTACGTTAGGTATCCTGTTAAATACTTTTTTTAAAATCTATTAACGTTCCGTTAATTAGTTTGATAGAAAAGAAATAGAAAATTTGATTCTGGTCCTAAAAATCTAAGAAGAATTCTAAAATAATTTTACAAAATAGATAATTTAATAACAACTTGAACGAAAAAATAATTAGGAATTTATATAAACAAAAAAAAAGGACAAATAAAAGATGAGGGATACTGGCTAAAACAAAAGGGAGTTAAAAAACACAAAAGATGAAGACTAAAATTTTAAGTTATCTCTACCCTTTTGTGTTTGAATTTGTTTTAAGTACCAATCCATCGTAGGTGGCATGACTCAAGTCCTGTATTTTTGGTTGAGATTGACTTTGATACCATCTGTAATACCCCAAGGGAAGGCCAAAACCACATGACCTATACTCGAAAAGGACTAGTTAATGATATAATTAGAGTTCCATTAGAACTTTATATAAAGCAAGACCATCTACATCCTAAGCAATATAAGATTCCATACACCACCTACCCATATCCTTATCATATGGTGTGTCACAATAGTAACATGTAAGGTAAAAACTGATTAGATTTTTTAGTTTTTTCGAATTTTTATGTCACGTCCTTAAGCCCACATAAATACCAATCTATGGGATGTTAATCGGAATTCTTGCTTCTTACAATAAGAAGAAATCATACATTTTATTTTTTGGGAAAATGGGAAATAACAGAATATTTTGCGCTGTGCAGGAATATTACAACCCAAACGAATCCATGCCGGAATTAGTTTTTGCGCCTGCAGAAGAATGGATTTCACGCAGTGATGCTGATATTATTGATGCTACAATGAAGGAACTCGCAAAACTCTTTCCAGATGAAATGTCCACAGATCAGAGCAAAGCAAAGATTGTAAAGTACCAAGTTGTTAAAACACAAAGGTATGACAAAATGACCAGAAACTTGGAGTCTTTTGGATTCTCTAAAATAAATAATGGACATTTATTTAGTTCCCTTTATATGATTATAGCATGTATATATTACTGATGATCTGGAGAATTGAATTCTGTAGTCAAAGTTGCAATATTGTTTCCATGCAACCATTAAGTTACTCCATTTCCCTAATGTAATCAAACTGAGAATTTTCTCAGGTCCGTTTACAAAAATGTCCCAAATTAATTGTGAACCTTGCCGTCCCTAATTACAAAGATCTCATATTGAGGGCTTCTACTTAGCTGGTGCTAGACAAAGCAAAAGTATTTGGCTTCAATGGAAGGTGCTATTCTGTGAGGAAAGCTTTGTGCTCAAGCTATTGTACAGGTAATACGATATGGTTATTTTTCTTGGAGAAATGTTGATTCTAGTGAATTATGATAGAACTTCTGCCAAAGTATTTCCCTCCATGGATTATAGAATTAAGTGGTGGATAATTAACATGTACATGACTTGTTCCATAACCCTAGTGGATCATATATATGTAGAAAAGCTTCTGATTTTGATGAATTGGAAACATCTTTTTTCCATTTATATTTACCTAGCTCAAATCAGGGATTTCACTCCATGATGCGTTTCATTTTTTACTTTGTATATGTGTACGTGTTTGTGTCTGTATTTCAATTTCTTGGTAACTCAAAAGGAGTCTCTTCCTTTGTTTTGTGTCAATCATCCCATAAAACTGCACATATTATAGCAGAAGGGAAGATTATATTTGTAATAAGGTCAAATTACTTATCAATGAGTTTTCTGATGCAAAAGCTGTTGTAGCACAGTGCTCAGATGGATTAGAGGATAGCAAGGGGTTCTCTGGCTCCTATTGAGTCCCCTAAAATGTTAAAAACTAGTGCTTAAACATTATTTTTACAGTAATGCCTCAGAGTCCTCCTCCTAAATGTTAAAATAATAAGAAGGAAACAGACAAACCCAGTTTGAGTTTTCAAATTTTCTTGTATGTTCTACTTAGTCCTCATCAATAAATACATGCAGGATTATGAGTTGCTCGTTGCTCGGGGGCAAAGAAGGTTGGCTCAAGCAAGTCTCTTCTGACAGAAAACCTTTGCGGGGTAAATTCTGCCATGGTTCTTGAGGATTATTCAAAGAATAGTTCTGGCTTGTGGATCAATGATATACCCACATGAAGGATATATTTTCTGCTGTCAGAGGGGATAATATGCCATTGTAACAACATATCTAGGCTGTCTGATACTTAATCTTTAATTTCTGCTTAGAGAATCTTGTTTTCTTCTTAGTTTTACTTGTATGATACCTATATATCTTGCTTCAAGTGTACATAATTTATTCTTAAAAAATATATCTGAAATACAATGGAATCAAGGAGAAAGCATACACATTTGGTTCAGCTTGTAAACTTGACCGTATGTACCTTACCTCGTTTTAGTGGGATGCAATGGATAAGATTCAGTCCGGAAAATGAATCCTTAGTCCATGTTAGAAAAGAGGAGTAAACTTTTCTATGAAAGGGCATGCGTGTGTTCTGGATTAGATTCATTATTTCGTCCAATCAGAACCTTTTTTTTTTCCTTAAAAAAAAAGCGCAGTAAATTATCATGTCTCAGCTTACGGAAGTAACAACTCATTGTAGAGTAACTTCTCATAGAGAGGATAAAGGACAGTAGTCTACTAGTGTTCGGAGAAGTGCCAAGGGAATGAGGCTTCCTTCAAGCCAATCGCGTTATTAAGGACCATAGCTTTTCTTCATGAAGAAGCCTGGGAACTGGTGAAGAACACAGTTTAAATTTCTTCTCCGTACCTCTTCTATTAGGATAAGTAGGTACGTAGGATAACAAAGGACCACCTTATCTTACCACTAGGGATGTTTGGATAGTGAGTTGAGAATAAAGTTGAAAGTTGAATAAAATATTGTTATAATATTATTTTTTAATATTATTATTATTTTTAGAATTTGAAAAAGTTGAATTGTTTATCGTATTCTGTATGAGAATTTAGAAAAATTATAACAATTAGATGAGATGAGATGAGATAAAATGTTTTTTGTATTCAAACCTAGCCAAGAATCCCTGTATCATGTGTTTCAAAGGCCTCCAAAGTTTTTAGCAGATAAGTGGAGGGAATGCAATCCAAGACCAATGATGTCCATTTGAGCCGAGAAACCAAAGGCTGTAAGGGTTCTCTGAGTTTGTGTATGGATTTCTGGTTTAATGGAAGGTGTTTTTGGGTTGAGTTGGAATTCTGTGGATTGGAAAGAACAAAATCAACAGAAAATTGTAATAGAAGAGATGGAAATGCAGGTGTTTGATAAAAAGCAACTGAGAAATTCAAGTTGCCACAGGGTTCTTCGAGGGCCCCTTAACCTCCAAATTCAATAGCCAATTCTTCAAGTTTCCAAATGATTCTTCTCTACCATTTCTGGCGTACATATTGCAGCACTATTAACCAACTGCTCAAATGGTAGTGATACACGTGTAACTACGTAACAAAATGTAAAACAGAAAGTGACTAAATTCAAGTACGTAAACGACAAGGACTTAATAATAAACAAAAACATAACAAGTAAAAACAGCATGTAGTCGTTCATCTTCTGAGACTCCCAACGCTGCGTTCCTTGCTTATTGAAACGGTGCACTTTGATCTTACTTCATACGCTGCGTTTCGAGTTCCATGCCATAGCCCTAGTTCACTTCTCTTCGACAGTTCATCTTCACTTCAGCTACTTCACTCTTGTCCCTTCCAACTACGGCGACTCTCTGGTACTCCTCTTGGCCATCCCATAGAGCCCGTAACAATCTCCTCCCTATAAAGCACCTTGCCCACAAGGTGTGGGTATAGGTTTCGCAATTTCCGGAGAGACTCCCAAGGATTATTCTCATCAGAAGCCCCAATCCATTTCACCAAAACCTCTGTGATGGCCTTGTAGCCATGTTGTTTGAGTCTTCTATCCACAATCGCTTCGGGCTCAAGAAGTATTTCCCCTCCTTGTTCACTGGGGGAAGTTGTGGCAGGGGGCTGATTTGATCCCTTAGTTTCCATTTCAGGCATGAAACGTGGAAAACTGGGTGGATCTTTGATGAAGCCGGTAGATCCAACTTGTACGCTACCTTCCCTAGGCGTTGGAGGATGTGAAAGGGCCCATAAATCCTCGGCGAGAGGTTGAGGTTCTGATGAGTAACCATAGATTTATGGCGGTATGGTTGAAGCCTGAGGTAGACCCAGTCCCCCTCATTAAATTCCCACTCTGTTCTTCTTTTATCCACATAGAGCTTCATCCTTGCTTGAGAAGCTTCTAGGTTAAGTTTAAGTATTGCTTTGAGTTGTTCTCTGGTTTGCAGTAGAGTGTCAACTGAGTTGTTGGATGTTGTTCCTGGTATGTATGTAAGTAGTTTAAGAGGGCTATAACCATAGAGGGCCTCGAATGGTGAAAGTTTTGTAGCCGTGTGGTAAAAGGTATTGTACCAAAATTCTGTCATAGACAACCATTGAGCCCAACTCTTGGCGTTAGTCCCTGCATAGCACCGTAGGTAACCTTCCAAGGTCTTGTTAAGAGCCTCTGTTTGACCATCCGTTTCTGGATGGTAAGTGGAGCTGTAATGTAATGTGGAGCCTTGGAGCTCAAATAAGGACTTCCAAAAATAACTGAGGAAGATGGGATCCCAATCAGAAACTATAGTTTTAGGAAGGCCATGGAGTTTGAACACCTCCTGAAAAGGTTTTTGAGCCACTCTAGCTATTGTATAAGGGTGAGATAGTGTTATAAAATGGCCATATTTGGTCATCCTGTCGACAACAACCAATATGACTGTGACTCTGTAACGCCCCGACCCCGAGGATCCGGAGAGTTAACTCAAAACACCTGATAATCAACTCCAACATTGCTAATACGCTTCCAAAAGTTCCAAATCCAAAGTAAACACTTCAAATTTAATTAACCACACATATTCGTATATAAAGTCTTCCATACAGTAATCCCCAAAATTACCAACTCCTCTACATGTCACTTAAACTCACATTTCAACAATACAATAATAAAAAATCACCAATATTCATCGAAAGTTTTCTATTCTTAATCTACTATTCTTAAGTCATCTCACCCAATTCTTCATAGTCCTGATCCTCAGCTGAAATATCCAAAAATCATCTGAAAATATTAGAGATAAGAGGGGGTGAGTTATCAACAACTCAGTAAGCAGAAAACATATACTAGTATGTAAACATGAGTCTTTTCAGAAAGTTCAGTTTGCAGAAACAAAACATTTTATTTTTATATGCAGATATCAGAAAATGTGTTATCAGAAAATTAGAACGACTTTTCAATCTTTTCATACTCAAAATCAACTATTCATATTTAAAGATCTGTTTCATATTAAAAAATGCTTTGGCATAACATAACTAAACATCTTCATCTTGTCATATCATATCGTATCATATCATATACCATGTTTAACTCCCGTGGTAGGGTTGTGCTATCCCTGGTGGCCAAACCAGGCAGTGTCATATGGTGAACTTCCTCTTTTTCAATTTCGGAGCCTCGAGTGTGCACACAAGAAAGAACACGTAAAAAGACCACTTTGTTTCCAAAGTGGGTGCACTCATATCATATCATATCATATCATGTTGGTACCAACCATATCACGTGAACCAGTATCATCATATCAGAACCATATTCAGAAATCAGATTCAGAACAGATAAGTATGCCAAAGTTTTGTCATATCCATATCATATCAAAACATGTGCGAAACATATTTATATCATTTCCATTTGATAAAAAACAAATCCAAATCATTTCATATCACATGCATAAAAATCGCAATGATATCATAATCGCTCTTTTGCATATTTCAGAAACATGTCAAATTACTCATGTCTACACTATTCATGTCAAAACATTTCTTTTATCTTTCATACATATCTCATGAGTGAATGCAAAACATATACTGAGGTTGTTTTTCACATTTTCTTTTTAAAACAACATGCACATTTTTTTTACAAACCAACCTCAGTTTATTTCTTTTTATGCAAATCTAGCATAGAAACCCCGCTTACGTGGACTTCTTAGCTTTTCGAAAATTTCCTCAAAAAATGTCGAATCGACTATAAATCGTCACATATAAAAATAATCACGTAATTTCTGTAAATTTTCAGTCAATCACGTATTTCAATATTTAAGCTTAAGCTTCTAAAATAACCTATTTTAATTCCTCAAAACTTAAAACCTCAAAATCCCAAAATATATCATCACTTTCTAAAATTATCAATATCCACCACAACCAACGTCAACCTCAAGACACCAATATCTAAACCCAAAACAGCCAATAAATCTCACATCATAAACCAATTACACGAACAACTCCATCATCCAATCTAACCGACCCCCTTACTCCTCGGACTCAGTCCGGCACAACCAACCAATTCGCAGTAAATATGAGTTAGCGCAAACATACATTTAAATCTCAAAAGTTCTTTGAGAAAATACTTATAATGCTATAATATAATTTTTGAAAGATCACAGAGGTGCTAGAAACGGCAACGCAGCAACAAAACAGTGTCAAATGCACTGTGGCCGTGGGTCTCAAAAACCCACTTTTGATTGGGGACAAACCAAGATCCGAGATTGCTAGGGTAGGGCTTAAGGATGTTGGTGAAGCTAGTGGTGGTGGTGGTTGGCCGTAGGTGGTGGCGCAAAGAGTGGTTGAAGATCAAAAATACCGAAATCGGAAATGGGTTTGGATGTGCTTCACCGGTGACGGATCGGAGCTAGGGTTGGGTCCATTGGGTTGCTAGGAGGTCGAGGATGAAGTGGTGAAGAAATGGTGGCTGGAGGTGGAGCGACGGCGGTGCGTGAACACAAGAGGTGCTGCGGCTTTGCGTCGTGCGTGGCAGCAAATGGCAGCACGAGAGGGGCTGAGACTGGAGGGGTGGTGTCGCCGGCCGGTGGGGGAGCGAATGGGCTAAGCGGTGTCGGTCACGGCGGCGCGCGACGACGGGCTGGGTGAGAGGAAGAAAACATACGGGGGAGAGGGTGCGGCGCACAGGAGAGGAGAGGAGAAAAAGAAAAGAAAAAGAAGGAAAAGAAAATAGGGGAGAAAAAGGAAAAGGGAAAAAGACAAAGTGAGGGAAAGAAATGGGGTCCAACTCTCACACCTTGGGTCACAAAAATGATCCAACGGAAACGATTTCAAAACAACAAGTTAAATAAAATAATTCAAACGTAGTGATTAAATGAAAATAAAATAATCAAACCCAACAATAAATTAATTTAAAATAAAGAGAAATTGAAATGCATAACAATTATTAATATTAAGGAAACATGTCAAATTTAATTTTCACAAATTAAAAATCATAAAACTAAACCCACTAAAATATGAAAATTTAAAACAAGAGAATCAATTTTTAAATTAATAACAAATAATCATTTGATTAAAATACACTAAAATACGGGGTGTTACAGGCTCCTTGGGAATTAGGTAGACCCTCCACAAAGTCAAGTGAAATGGCTTCCCAAGCATGACTCGGTATAGGAACTGGTTGGAGGAGTCCTGGGTAGAGATCATTTTTTGTCTTATTAACTTGGCAAATATCACATTCTCAAACTGTTTTTTTTATATCTTTCTTCATCCCTTTCCAGTAAAAATCCCTCTGGGCCCGTTGATAGGTTTTGAGAAATCTTGAGTGACCAGCCTGTGTGTCCTCATGAATAAAACTTGAGAACCTTGTTTTTGAAGGCTGGGTGTGCATCACTAACAAATATGCCCTTTTTCAGCAGCAACCCCTATTGAAGGGTATAACCTTTAGGTACAGCTTGGTTGGCTTGGAACTTAGCCAACAAGTCTTGCATTTCCACAAAACCTGAATAGCTGCCTTTTAGTTCATCAATCCAAATGGGAGTGGGAAAGGTAATAACTGCCAATGAGCCCTCAATACAGTTGTTAGCTTCATGTCTTCTTGATAAGGCATCCGCCACTTTATTTTCTTTCCCTTGCTTATACTCGATACTGAAATCATAGCCCAATAATTTTGTAATCCACTTCTGTTGGGCCATAGTACCCACCTTTTGCTCCAACAGAAATTTAAAACTTGCTGGTCAGTTTTAACCTTGAAAGCTTGATCCAACAAATAAGGTCTCCATTTTTTAACTACAGTGACTAAGGCTAAGAACTCCTTCTCATAAGTTGATAGGGTTAGAACCCTTCCTTTTAAAGCCTTGCTCAAAAATGCAATGGGCTGACCCTGCTGCATAAGAATAGCCCCTAGGCCACCTCCACTGGCATCACATTCCATAGTGAAGGTTTGGGAAAAATCAGGTACTCTTAGTACAGGTGGTGAGGTCATTGCCATTTTTAATTCTTCAAAGGCCTTGGCAGCCTTGTCATTCCATGTAAAGGAGTTTTTCTTAAGTAGTGCAGTAAGTGGTGCAGCAATAAGACCATACCCCTTGATACATTTACGATAATAACCAGTCAAACCCAAGAATCCCCTCAAGGACTTGGTGTTTTTAGGTACAGGCCCGCTTAACATAGCTGCCACCTTCTTAGGGTCAGCCTTAACTCCCCTATTAGTCACAATATGCCCCAAATATTCAACCTCAGATACCCCAAAGAAGCATTTTGACCTTTTTGCATATAAACAGTGGGTAACAAGGGTGCTTAACACCTGTTGTAAATGCTTGAGATGGTCCTCTATGCTACAGCTGTATACGAGGATATCGTCAAAAAACAACTAAGACAAATTTCCTAAAAAAAAGTCTAAAAATCATGTTCATCAGCCCTTGGAATGTGGAGGGTGCATTGGTAAGCCCAAAGGGCATTACCAAGAATTCATAATGCTTCGTGAGTACTAAAGGTTGTCTTAGGAACATCTTCAAGGACTACCCGTATCTGATGATAGCCAGAACGTAGGTCTAACTTAGAAAAAATCCGAGAACCATGTAGTTCATCCAGTAATTCATCGATTACTGGAATGGGAAATCTGTCCTTCATAGTTTCCTTGTTGAGGCCCCTGTAATCAACTCACATGCACCAGCTGCCATCATGTTTTCTCACTAACAATACGGGAGATGAGAAGGGGCTGGAGCTAGGTCTAATTACTCCAGAAGAGAGCAACTCCGTCACAATTTTCTCAATTTCGGTTTTATGGTAGTGAGGGTATCTATAAGGGTGAATAGAAATTAGATTAGTGCCATCCTTCAATACTATTTTATGGTCATGAGACCTCATGAGAGGAAGCCCCATTGGTTCACGAAAAACCTGATCAAACTGTGTTAACAATTGGTCAATATGTGGATTGCAAGTTCCTTGAGGTGCCTCTATTTCAGTGGCCATTAATTGCAACAAAAGCCCTTTAACCTTGTGAAATGCAGTCAATAGTGACTTGTTATGCTCATTAGTAAAAGTGGACTCACTAGGCTAAACACCCTGTAAGTCTACTCACTTATCTGCCCACTCAATCTGCATGCTTAAACTTGAGAAATTCCAGGTTATGGGCCCCAAAATTTTGAGCCAGTGTATCCCCAACACAGCATCACAACCAGCCAATGGTAAGACATAAAAAGAAGGGAAAAATTTAATACCTTGTATAGTCGTGAGCACCGCAGTACAACACCCTTCACGTTGCAATTCTTCACCATTTGCCACCTTAACTCTGAGTTGACCAGACCCACCTATAGGTAGTTTATTCTTTGTCACCAAGGAGGGATCCAAGAAGTTGTGAGTACTACCTGAATCCACCAAAATGGCCACCATGGAGGTACCAATTTTTCCCATCAATCTCATTGTACTAGGGCATGGGGTTCCAGTTAAAGCATTTAATGAAATTTCTGGGTTAATCTCAATAACCTGGGCAGGAGCATTATCAGTTAAGTCATTTGAATCATAAAACACATCATCTCCCTTATCATCTTGATGGTCATCCGTAGCATGCATAAAATAGATTTTAGGGGACTTACAAACAAGTGAGGGGTTCCACTTTTCTTCACAGTGGAAACACAGCCCCTTCTTCCTTTTTTCATCCATCTGCATTGGATACACTTTCTTCGGTGAGTTTGCTAGTTTGTTGGTCTGAATGTCCCCTGAATACTGATTTTGGCTCCTAGTAATTTGTAATGAACTGCTTTATCTCCCCATGGTTTCACTGCTCTCCTAGAGCTAAGCAGATATTCTTCCTAGATTCTTGCAAAGCCAAACGCTGCATTTAGGTTGATGGGATTCAACAATCGAAGAGGAAGCCTAATCTCATCCTTGAGACCACTGAGAAAACAACTCAACTTGTGAGAATCTGGCAGTCCCTTCTGTCAGTTTGAAAGTGCTTCAAACTACCCTTTGTAGGCAGCAACAGTGGTTGTTTGCTTGAGTCGTGTGATGGCCTCCATGGGGTCATCATAGGCTGTAGGTCCAAACCGGAGTAGCAAAGCTTGTGTGAATGTTTGCCAGCAATTAATTTGCCCTGTATCAGCTGCATCATGGTACCAGATGAGAGCCTCCCCATTCATGTGGTAGGAAGCTATGAGAAGTCTATAGGCAGGGAGTGTTTGGTGAAATTCAAAGCAATGGGAAGCCTTGAAGATCCAACCTGCTGGATCCTGTCCATCGAAATGTAGAAACTCCAATTTGATACCCCTGGGCAAGGGTCTTCGATTTTGCTGGTGTTCTTGTTCAGCTTTAGCACAAGGTTCACGGTGTGCTAGCTGAGTTTGGATCTGGTTCTGGGAACAAGAATAGTCCTCATCATGTCATTCATTTGTTGCATCTGCTTTCTTAATTCCAGTATGCTTTGGTCGTGATTAGCCAGCATTTCTTGTTGTTGTTTGCTGGATCTTGTGTTCTCTGTGTAATAGCCCACAAGAAATTCACTGGTAGAATTTCTATTGACCTTAGGAACCTTGAGAAAACCCTATAAGTTTTTACGAATCGACCAATCGCACAGTTTGTTATCATAATTAGTGTTATCACTCACTATGGTGCTAGATTTATGAGTTTAATTATTTGAGGTGGTTAGAAGTGTCATAATGTGTTATGGTCTATGCCATTAGACTTAGTGGATTATTTTAGATTTTATGGTGCAATAGCCTATTTTCATAATTCCAGATGAAACGTCTGTTGGAAATTGTGAAATTATTTTTAAGGGCACTTCGAGATTGAATTTCGATAAAATATTTTCACTATAGGTTAATATGAATATTTATAATTTTTCAGTACTAAGTTTATTATACTTTTTTTGGGAGTGAATAGTAACCTCGATAAGAGCACCTAGTGCAGTATTTTTAAAATCACAGTGTGGAATGTCCAAATTATGTTAGTGAAGTTTTATTTGGACACTTGGGAAGATCTTAGCCACACATAGTGAATGGTATTAGACACTTGGCACAAAAAGGAACTATTAGATAGATTGGTGAAGGAAATCAAGGTGTGAGATCATGCCACCTTAGCAAAATTTTGTTTCATCTGTTCAACCAGATTGTGCCAGACCAAAGAATGTTTCAATCCTAACAAAATCCTAAATGGTTGGAAACCAATTGAAACGCCAAAGCTTGATGGAAACCGAAACCCTAAACGGTTTCCCCAAACCCTAAAGTTGGCCTCCAAACCCTTTCTAACCTGATTTCTAGCATTGTGTTTAATCACTTGATTAAATCACTTCCACATGCTATTAATTAATCAAATTCTTATTATGACATCATTATTCAACCTTCTAAACCTTGGAAATTTGATTGGGCCAATAAAAAATGGTTTTGGGCTTGATAGCATCTCAAACCCTAACCAAACCCTCTTTAAACCCCCAATTGAAGCCCCACTTAGTTAGGGCCCACCAAGGCCCACGAAATTGGCCAACTTGGCAAAGTTTCTTGGAGAAGTTTCCTCCTCCACATGGCAGACCATCTACTTCCATTGACTGCACCCAATAGTGCCATGATGTGAAGGAGAAATCCACTCCATCAACCTCCATCTCTCACAGCTGCTGCAAACAGTCTATGCCTCTCACTATTCTCCACTTTATGTCACATAGGCAACTCCAATCAAGGGTCATTCAAGCCGACAAATTCCCCCTCCAGGAGTCTAAAGTCGTGCAAGGCACATTTCGTTCCATTGTATCTCTTCTTCACCCCTTTCTTAGAGAAAAAACTCAAAAGGGCTCTCTCAGGTAGATTTCTGGGTCTTTTTGCGTGGCTATTTTTGACCCTTTGTAGGTATTTGAGCACGATGATTCCTTCACATAAGTTGTTCTTCTTTAAGTTTAGTTTCCTTGAATATCTTATTAGTCTCATTTCATGCTCATTTTATTGGTCAAAAGTATTGTTAACCATGGAAATGCCATTCTGGGCGTGAAACTGAAGAGTATGTTATGTTTTGGAAATTTTGACCAAGCTAATGGACATATCTTGGTCCGAACATTTTATGGAGTGTTGTTAGCTTGTGTTTGGGAATGTTAATTGAGGTTTTATTGCATGACTAAAGCTTTTGATGATAGATTTGTTTAGATTTAGAAACTTGAAAACTGGAAGTGGAAAAATAGTTTTTGTTTTGTGAAAGTTATAATATTTCGTGGTTTAATCTTATTCCAAAGGCTTTTATATTTTTATATGATGATCCTAAGCCTCTTATATACATGTTTGGATGTTATTTTGAAGATATTTAGTATTAGTTTTAAAGATATAAGTTTTAATGCAAGAGGATTTCGGTTAGGCCTAAGATTTGATGTTTCTGAGTTAGATCCCTCTTTTATTGAATTTTAGCCATGTGATTTTAAGTTTGATGGTTGGATCTTCTTTAGGACACATTGTTAATCCATGTACTATTTTATTTTGCAGATCACATGTCTTTAAGCAATGGATTAAGAATTTAATCAAAGTTAGTTGAGAGAAAGTTTCTGTTTTGAACTAAGTTTAAATCCAAGAACTTCAAGTGTTGCTTTGTGATTTTTGGTGACTTTGTTTGATGATTTAAAGCATGTTTGATCTTAGGATGATGTTATGAATATGTTAGAAGTAAGATTTGACTATTTATGGAATTCTTGGAGATGTGTTTATTAAGGTCAAAACTTGTGATTGAAAGGTTTACTTTTGTTAAGACGTTTGGGTCTTTTTATAAAAAGTTTGGTGTTGATGATTATATTTTTCTTAATGGATATGTTAAGTGTGTTTTTAAACTTAGGATAGGAAGATCTTTGTTAGAAAATTTCAGTTTAATCATGAGTTTTGAATTTTGAAAGAATTGAACCAAAATCAAGAGAAATGGCCTATGTAGGTTTCGGCCATAGTGAGTTTTCCATAATAGTGAATGATTTAAAATTTTTCTGTTGAGTTTAGGACAAAATTTACATGAGAAATGTAAATTTTGGTAACTTTTGGAGTTAGGATGTGAAATACTTAAGTTAGGGGTAAAATGGTAATTTTCCTACATGTAAAGGGTAAAATGGTAATTTTAATCTAAGTTGCCTCTTTTCACATTTGTAATTGTTATTAATTAATTTCTAACTTTTAAAATATCCTCTTACAGTTCCTCGTGTTTCACGCTTATTCTCGTAGAACGCGACTATCGAGATAAGTTAGCTCTTAACTTCCTATCAGGTTACTGTGTATGTGTGATGGGTAAGGAAACTACAGTTTATGTTCATATGTTGTTTTATATGCCATGCCATGATATGTCATCCCATGTTTATCTTTTACACGAATTATTCTATCATGAAATACTTATCTGTTACATAATATATTCTGTCTCATGTTACATCTGTTGCAAGTACGTCACATTACGTATGTCATCTGTTACATTTATGTCATGGTCACATGTTATGCCATGTTATAAAATATTGTCTGTTACATGTTATTCCATGTTATAAAATTTTGTCTGTTACAAGCATGTCATGTTATGAAATGTTGTCTGTTTTATTCATGTCTCCACGTATATCATGTTTGTCGTCTTTCATTCATGTCACGTTATGCTACTTCAGGATTTCTGTCTTTTCGTATTCATGTCATCCCGTCTCGAATACAGTTTGTGTACCTCGAGAACAGTCTTGTTAAGTTATTCATGTCAATCACGATCTTAAGTGTTAGGATAGGGTAATATCCTAGTGGAACGTGTTTATCCACGCTGGAGTGTCTAATAGATGTGAAATTCCCTGGGTTGACGAAGTACAGTCAACAGGTTGCGAATGGGGCCTAACTAGTTGGTCACCGGAGCGCGCCAGACACTAACACCGATGAAGCCACTTTATTTTTCGTGTGTCCACAGCAAGTGTGGCACAAATAAATCATGGGGCCACAACAACAGTGGAGCATGAAGTATGGAGCCACAAAAACTGTGGAGCATACACTACGTGAGATACAACAATTGTAACATGTAAAATACGTGGGGCCACAACAATTGTGGAGTACGTATTAACGCACTCATAACTGGTATAGACACTTGTATTGTGATGCGGTAATCGGCAGGGACACAAGACTCAAGGGGACCCGTGTAACACCCGTATGGTCACTTTTTAATTAAGTCTACTGAGCAAGATTTCAAGTTCATGTATTTCACGTTCAAGTCATGTTTCATGTTATGTTATGTTCAAGTTGACGTTCATGTCAAGTTTCAAGTTTATGTCACGTCAAGCTAAGTTTCAATTTCAATTCAAGTTATGTCAGCTCATGCCATATTATGTCAAGTCACGTTATGCTTATTATTTCATGTCATGTAATGTTAAGTCATGTTATGCTTATTATTTCATGCCATGTTATGTCAAGTTATGTTATATTTACTATTGACTTTGATTGTGCATTCATGCCTTTATTGTCATGCATGCATCATTAACCCGTGTGAAGGTTTTTTTGTTAACTTGCTGAGATTTGTAATCAAATCTCACTGTGGTAGTCCCAACTACCATTCCTCCCGAATAGTAGAGATCTTGTTACAGGATCTGAAAGAGAACCGGGAATCGACCAACTTGAAATGGTCGACTTAGATGTAGTTGCCTTAGGTTACTACTTGTATTTTGTGGAGTTCAATCTTCAGCACACTTTTGCTCACAACCATTTTGGACTTGTGTTGTAATCTCAGTTGTTTAGTATATCTTTATGTATGAAGTATGTTTTAAGTATTTGAGATATTATAAGTTGGGTGCATAGTATTGCTAAAAATAATAAAAAATTATCCGCTGCGAATATTGCATAAAGCTAGATGCATGTTAGGAACATTGCATCTTATATGTCATGAACGGGGACAGGTAACCGTGTGTTGCATGTCTCGACGCTTCAGATGTCCGTCCGATCCCAAGCAGAATCTGGGGGCGTCACACTCTGCCATGACGACCGTAGGTTCTAGATACCAATTGTAAGGGTTCTTTGAGTTTGTGTATGGATTTCTGGTTTAATGGAAGGTGTTTTTGGGTTGAGTTGGAATTCTGTGGAATGGAAAGAACAAAATCAACAGAAAATTGTAATAGAAGAGACGGAAATGCAGGTGTTTGTAAAAAGCAACTGAGAAAT
This sequence comes from Juglans regia, assembly GCF_001411555.2. Lineage (NCBI taxonomy): Eukaryota > Viridiplantae > Streptophyta > Magnoliopsida > Fagales > Juglandaceae > Juglans > Juglans regia. The sequence continues at coordinate 24,367,883 of NC_049907.1, forward strand.
GCAAGTTGCCACAGGGTTCTTCGAGAGCCCCTTAACCTCCAAATTCAATAGCCAATTCTTCAAGTTTCCAGATGATTATTCTCTGTCATTTCTTGCGTACATATTGCAGCACTACTAACCAACTGGTCAAATGGCAGTGATACATGTGTAACTACGTAACAAAATGTAAAACAGAAAGTGACTCAATTCAAGTACGTAAACGACAAGGATTAATAATAAAACGAAAGCATAACAAGTAAAAACAACATGTAGTCATTCATCTTCTGAGCCTCCCAATGCTGCATTCCTTGCTTATTGAAACGATGCACATTGATCTTCCTTCATACGGTACGTTTCGAGTTCCATGCCATAATCCTAGTTCCCTTCTCTTCCCTTCACTTCAGCTACTTCACTCTTGTTCCTTCCAACTAGGGAGACTCTCTGGTACTCCTCTGGGCCATCCCATAGAGCCCGTAACAAAGGCCTCCAAAATTTTTAATAGTTCCACTCTAATCTTCTTCTTCTTCTAATCTATCATAGGATATTTCCATATTTACTTTGTAATGTTGCAGGTCCTAACCTTCTTGTTTATGCCATGAACCAATTATTGGGTCAAAATAGGCTATGATTTTTCAATAAAGCCTCTTACTCTCTGAAAATCAAATTCCGAAAACGTGGAGATAATCTGTTGACCAAAACCTTAATGAATGTCTTGTGCACCACTGTAAAATCGGCTTGTTTGAAAAAAGTTTCCATCCAAAAATTCTCTTCTCATATCATTTTATCTCATCTCATTTCATTCTTAAACATCACTCAAACATAAATTTTCAAATCAATCATTACAATTTTTTCAAACTTTTAAACAAAAAATAAAAAAACAATTTAACTTTTCAAATCCCCAAACAAAAATAATATTAAAAAATTGTATTATAACAATATTTTAACTTTATAATATTCTTTATTCAAATTTTTTTCTCACATTTCCCAAAACCTTATAAAACAACTCAAACTATCTCATTATTATTCACAAACTATTTTACTGCTATTCACAAAATTCTCATCTCATCTCACTCCCTAAGCTTGTTCGTTTGGGAATGCAAATCATCTCATCTCATCTCAAAATTTTGTTTCCAAACATCATTCAAACACAAACACTTTTCAATTTCAAATCTTCAACTTGTTTATCTCGTCATTATCTAATCAACTTTTTCAAATCTCTCAACAAAATACAAAAAAAAAATTCATTTTTTTCAAAATTCTAAAACAAAAATAATATTATAAAAATATTTTAACTTTATAATATTTTTATTCAACTTTTTCTCTCTTCTTCCATGTAAAACTCAATAAAATATCTTAATTCAAACTATTTCAATATTATTCACAAATTATTTCACTATTATTCACAGTTTCAAAACTATAATGGAAAGACGAAGTTCAAATGAAATTGCTTTACTTTTAGAGTGATGCTAGGTTGCCACTCAACAGTGATCGCTGGGCGTGCAGCCTAGACAAAATTTATTTTTTTTTATTTTTCCTTTTCACATTTTTTTAACATCTTTAAATATTTTTAAAAAATAAAAAAATATGAATACACTAATAGTTACTTTTTTAATCAGTAAGTAAAAAAATTAAAAAATAAATAAATATATGAACAGTCAAAATAAGATGATAAAATAAGAAAACATATTAACATTATTCTTCTTTTTAATTACCTCAGCTTTCTTTTTAATTAATCCACGTGGAAGAATCTTCCACTCCCACTTTCCACGAACTTGCCTTGTTTTTAATTTAATTCCAACCGACCAAGTACACTCCCTCACTTCCAAAGCCAACCCTTTCTCCTTTTCAGTAAACTACGTTTAGGCCAGGTTACGAATTTTAATGACATTCGTACAATTAATTTATTGCTGACCACGTTCATCGCCCCCATTTCTAAAGCCAGCTAATCTTTACAATTGTATCGGAGACCGTATAAATACTCTAAACCCCACCTTCCCCCCACATTCAGATTTTTTTCCCTTAGCTGGTTGCTGGGCTTTCTGATTTTTTTTTCAGAGCTTTCATTTCCATGATATAAATTAACTTATCAGCCATGGTTGAGCTTCAGTTAAGCAACAGGAGGACCATGGCTAGAACCCCAGCTTCCCAGAGAAAGGCACATTGCTTTACTAGAGAAAAAAAAAAGAAAAAAAGGAAACACGGTCCGGTACTTTTGGTTTTAGGGGCTGCGCAGGTGTGGCGTTTCCTTCTACACTACTCTCGTCGTGTGCCGTACGTTCACTTTTTGCCGCAATCGGTGTAATTCCAAGGGGGTTTTACGGGGCACGGGAAAGGTTTCTGCAGGCTGCGTTCTTGCTTTTTAGGCAAACCGTACGTGTGTATTGACTATGAGCATCGCCCGGAGCTGACATGGCTGCATGGCATTTGAGTAATGAAGTTAATTATATAGTCTTTTTTCGACCTGTATTATCATCAATATTCCTTAGCCTTTTCTTCTTCTTTTTTTTTCTTTTTCCTTTCTTCATTATTAATGTGGGAATAAATTAAATAAGGCAAATGATCCATGCATTTGTGCAATCTTCATTGTAAACTCTGGCATCTAACATCAGAAGTTCTTCCTTTCAAGATCAGGATATATATTTGTTTTTGGTATCTTATGTATATCGGACTTCTTGTTCAGTTGGAGATTTGCGGCAATTCAATGGAAGAGCTAGCAGGGATACTTGTAGTTATAAACTGGCACGGTACCTCTCCCTTCTCTTTTAAGAGGTTGTGTACGTGTGCATGTGTGTGTGAGATTTGCAAAAATTTATTATACAAAAAATATATTGATTGTAAAATAATAAAGAAACGTATGGGGGAGGTAGCTGGGACGAGTTCTATTTTAGGCACGCATCAAAATAATTAAGCTTATAATTTCTTGATAAGCTTGGGCTTCTTGTCACTACAAAAACCCAGCGGCCTTTTATTTCAGTCAAAAGCACAGCTTTTAAAACAGAGAGATAAGACTACCACCAGATCACCGTTGGTACTCATGTATACACACACACACAAAATAAGCCGCGGCCATGGATCAGCTGATGCGATAGGCTAGTGCTCCACATAATTTAGACTCGACCGCCTCCCCAGCGATGTTGAGCACTACGGCCATCATGTCTGTTGGCTGGTGGACTATCTCCATCAGATGGAGAACCATGATCAGAACCCCGGATTTTATGATCATTGATGTGATAACTCGTATTTTTTTTTTGTGTATTTTTTCTAGTGAAGGAATATTTTTAATTAATTTAAATATTATTTTTCTTGTTTTAAAATTTATCCGATTTTCTTGTTGGATTTATTTTATAATTTTTTTTAGTTGTGAAATTTACTTTGATGTGCTTTCTTGATATTAATTAGTGTTTACATTTAAATTACACTTTGCTTTAATGAATAATTTTATTGTTAGACTTTAATTATTATTATTTTATCTATTTATTTTGTTTTCCCACGTAGGGCTGTAAGTCGGCTGGTCCGGACCGAGAAAACCGACCGGTTCGGTCCGGACCGGACCGAGAATATGCATTCTCGGTTTCGGTCCTCACAAAATGAGATTTTCGGTCTTCGGTCCAGTCCCAGGTTTAGGGGTTTTCGGACCGGACCGGACCGGACCGAGAAGCATTGGACCGGACCGGACCGACAAAAAAATTAAATTATATATTTATATTTTTTATATAATAAATTATGTAATTTTCATCTAACCTACCACATGGTCCAATTAACCTATCATCAATTCACCACTAACTAATTAGTAGACATCTACAAATACAAGACTACATCTATCTAGATTCTACATTATTAGATAACATTTTTTAATATATCTAAATTGTAAGTAAGTATAAAGCAATTAAAAATTTAAAATGTAAATTATAATTAACTTCATGATTCATGTATGACATGAATATCAATTAACTCACCTATGAGTCTATGACTAATTCACCATTAACTAATTTATAAGTTAGAAGTTAGAACTATAATAAATTGTAATACATTGACATACTCTAAATTAGTAATAAAGTAACAATTAACATCATCAATATAATTATAAGTTTATAATTAAACTAAATTTATAACTAAATCAATGTAAGTCTATAAGTTATTATAACTAGTAACTACAAGTCTATAAGTCTATATATAGTATCAATACAACTAATACTATGACTAATGACTAATGAGTATTACTAATGAGTATGAGTAATGAGTCTATATGATATATCACTGATTCACTATGACTCTAATTTACTATTAGTAATTTAGTATAGTATAGTCCATAATTTAGTATCCATGTGTTATTATATAATATATATTCCATAATATATAACATATATAATTATATTATTAGTATCACTATTACTATTAGAGTATAATATATAATATTATCATTAATTATTTTTTCAATGAGTTAAAAGAATAATCACCATTAAATAGTTTAATTAAATTTACTAATTTAAATAATTTTTTTAATTAATATATGTGCCAAAAAGATAAAAAAAATCACAAGTTTAAAATTAAAACACATCAAGTTTGGAAAACATCAAACGGCGCCGTTAAAAACAAAATTGGACTTAAACGGTGCCGTTTAAGTCCCAACCGGTCAGGATATGCATTCACTGGTTGCGCAACCTTTTTTTTTTAAATGAGTGCAAGCTTACTTAAACGGTGCCGTTTGGGTTCAAATTTAACACAAACGGCGCCGTTTCGTCACCCCCACTTCCCCAGTTAGCCCCCGGCCCCCAACCCCCCACTCCACGGGCCACGAAATTGGAATTCTCAGTTTCCCAATTTCGTAACCCTAGCAACCGCGCGACAACCCCCCTCTCCAGCAGCCCAGCCCCTCCGTTCGGTCCCCTGAAAATTCTAGCCGGCAGTGCATCGTCTGAGTCGTCTTCGTTGGGTCCTCAAAAAATTACAGCCGACAGCCCCACTCAACCGCTCCGGTGCTGTCTCAGACTTCAAAGCCTCACTCTCGATATGTTTATTTCATTTCATCTACTTGTAATTCTCGATATCTTGATCTTGAATATTGTAAATTTGTGGGGGTATAAAATTTCGGATGCTCAAATATGAAACCCTTTTTTCCTCTTGATTTTGTTTATTTATTGGCCCTCTTGTTTGGTTGGTTAGAAAATTTTTTAATGGTGAATCGGTGATTACAGAAAAATCTCTCTTTTTAAATAATAGACTATAGTTTATTATGTCTTAAATTTTAATAACCTGATTATAGTTTACCTCCAAAAGGCGCAACACTATGTCACTAACGAAGTTTCTGTATTTCTTATCCATTTAGTAGCTATAGTTATATTACCAAATTCCCTGGGACCATCTTCCGCTTGGAAATAATCTCCACATTTTACCATCTGCACATAAAGTTCACATCCAGAAGGCATCTAATGAATAAATTAATAATAGAGCTCCAAAGTTAAAATTGACTTCTTAAGTGTAAATGCAAATGTGGTTTCAATACCATTTATAACAACTAAAGAAAATTACTAGCCGAATCTGCATTTACACTCTAAAATGACTAATTTGGGTTATTAAAGCCCCTTCAAATCCATTATAAATGTAATACTCCAAATTTAGTATGAGAAAGTGGCAATATGAATGGTATCTGCCATTGCTTGAGAGGGGGACACTGTGAAAGTTCTATTTATCGGATTGAGGTTGGTATATAGAGAATATTTGGCATGATTCGGGTTGAGAAGGGGATGATTAATGTTGTTCATGTAATGCTGAAGTATCTTTACTTTTCGTTGTTAATGCATTTTTACTTTCTTTCGTGGTTATGTTAGTGATCATTTGAATATCTGAGAAAATTCTGTCTTCTTTTCAGTGATAAAAATTCTGTTTTAGTGTGGTTTTCTTTTTGTCACTCCTCTTGGTTTACCAATTAAATGGAATGAATTTTTGGTTGTGTTCTTAATGCTTCATTGACTTTCTTGTATCCCTTTCTAGCTCCTTTTTATGTAACTAAGTGTAATATGTCTACTATTTATTGATTATATGTTATTTTTATTTAATTCCATTTCTTTTTTTTCTAGATGGAAACGATTCCATAATTATTTCCACATGATTCTACTACAGATGATGTAGAGTCAACACAGGCTACACATGGGCAAGGCATTCCTCCACTCCCACCCAATGTAAGTGTTAATACTACACAGAGTGGTAGTGTTAGACATTGGTCAATGGTTTGGGATCACTTTACAAAAATACCAAAATGTGATCCAAGTAAACCTAGGGCTGCATGTAATTACTGTGGTGCTTCGTATGCATGTGATACGAAGACCAACGGTACAAAGTCCATGAAGTATCATATTGAAAAATAATGTAAGAAATGTCCATTGAGACAGACAGATAAGTCTCAAACTACTCTCGGTTGGAAGGCGGGTGTAGGAAGTGTTAGTGGGGAATTTGTGCCCATATCATTTAGTGTTGAGGCTTGCAGACAAGCCTTAGCAGAAATGATTATTCTTGATGAGTTGCCCTTTAGGTTCGTTGAAGGGGAGGGTTTCAAGTAGTTTATGCTCATTGTTTGCCCTAAGTGGGTCGGGATTCCATCTCGTGTTACGGTTGCGAGTGATTGTTTTAATGTGTATATAAGGGAAAAAAAGTAAGTTGAGAAGTGCTCTTCAAGGGCAACGAGTTTCCCTCACCACGGATACATGGAAATCCGTGCAAAACCTCAACTATATGTGTCTCACTGCACACTTTATTGATGATAATTGGAAACTACACAAAAGAATTCTTTCTTTTTGTTTGGTTGAGAATCACAAGGGTGATACACTTGGTAGAGCCATAGAGATGTGCTTGCATGATTGGGGGAGACCGAAAATACTTACAATCACACTTTATAATGCAAGTTCTAATAATGGAGCAATTTCTTATTTGAAAAAAAAAACCAAGTATAGGAAGGACACTGTTTTGGAACATGAATTCTTGCATGTTCGGTGTTGTGCCCACATCCTAAACTTAATTGTCCGTGAGGGGTTCAGGGAATTTGATGAGTCTATTGTGAATGTGAGATGTGTTGTGAAATATGTTAAGTTCTCACCTCAGAGGTGGACTACATTTAAGAAGTGTATTGGGTTGGAAGAAATTGCAAGTAAAAGTGGCATTTGTTTAGATGTACCAACTAGGTGGAACTCCACCTATCTTATGTTGGAGGGGGTTTTAAAATTTCGAAAAGCTTTTGAACGGTTGGAAGAAAAAGATTCGGGATTCCTTAGTAGTGTTGGAGACGATGATGTCGATGATGATGAAATTGGTGATATAGTGAATAGGAGAACATCAAAGAAGTTAGGGCCTCCCAATAATAACGATTGGGAGAAGGTAAAGTTGTTTGTAAGGTTTCTTGAACTATTTCATGATGCAACTTTATCTTCTTCGGGGAATCAATATGTAACTTACAACTCTTTCTTTCTGGAGTTAGTTAAAATATCTGATGCAATTGAAGTGGAGTGTGAAATAGGAAGCCCTGTGGTGGGATTAATGGCCACAAATATGAAGAAAAGATTTGAAAAATATTGGGGCGACTTAGATAATATGAATATGTTGTTGTTTGTTGGGATTATTCTCGATCCTCGGTATAAGATGCGATATTTTGACTTTGCATTGGAATGCATGTATGCCAATGACCCCACAAAAGCGGTTGATTTGAGTTGGAAGGTGAAAAATGCTTTAACCCGCATGTATGAGGCATACACTGATAATGACGGAGGCAACAATTCTGATTTACAACAGCAGCGCACAAGTCCCCCATGTGAAGAAGTAAATTCTACAGATGGTAGTGGTAGTGGTAGAGTTGATAGGACGGCAGAAAGAATGGCCATATTCAAGCAGCGGTTACAGTCGGAAAACACTTTAGGGAGCAAGAATGAGGTTGATAGATACCTAGCTGAAAGTTGTGAGGAGGCGTTCCCAAGTTTTGACATTCTTATTTGGTGGAGGGTTAATTTAGTTAGATATCGTGTACTTTAAAAAGTTGCACGAGATGTATTCGCAATACCGGTATCTACAGTGGCCTCTGAATCTACATTTAGCACGGCGAGTCGTGTCCTTGATCCTTTTCGAAGTAGTTTATCTCCGATGATGGTTGAGGCTCTCATTTGTACACAGAATTGGCTTCATTCTCCTTCTATTCCAATCAACCTTAAGACTTTAATGAATGAGATGGAGGATTTTGAAAGGCAGTTCAGTATGTTTCTTACTTACTTCATTTTATAACTTTTTTTTATAAGTACATCATTTTATAATTTTTATGAGTTATAATACTATATGTTATGTAAATTTATATAATTTGTTTTATTTCTTTATTGTATAGAACTTGTTCGGGACGGTGACAATTCTATGGAGGCTTCAAATACAATGTCTACAACCAATGCAAGTTAATGAGGTGAATCTATTTTAGCTTGTTAGTTTTCAATTTTCACTTTTGCTATTTCCTAATAATTTCTTTGTTTACACTTTACAGAATACTGTGAAAACTGAAAAGTATGCCAAGCCAAAAGATGTAGGAAGCTATGGCTTATGAGCTGTCAGGAGAAGAATTATCTTTATTGTAATTTGCATTTAGAGCTTTTAATTTTTCAGTTATTTGGGAATTGTATAATTTTTAATTTTCATTATAATTTATCTATGCTTGGGAATGATATTTTTTTTCTTTCTTACTTTTAGAAGCCAAATCTGCTTGGAATGTTATTTCAATTTTCTTTCATTATCTAGTATAATTTTTAGTTTAACCATGTTTAAATTGTTTGGAATCTTTGGATGGATTAGTAGTAAGAAAATCAAGTAGCTATTCCTTTTTTAAAGTTTTTTATAGATATAGACAAAATTTATTTTTTGTACTAAAACCTTTTATTCAAATTTATTCACTGTAATTTAGTTAGCATATTGCTTGGCAACACAAGTATTATTAATTTATTATTTTGATAATTTTTTTATGATTATTTTTATTTTCCCTTTAAGTTCTTTTGTATTTTTTGGCTTCAAATTGGATAAATTGTTAGTGGGCTTTCACCATTGGGCCGAAAAAACAGAGGAATAAGATTGGGCTTTTGGCACCATTGGACCGAAAAAACAGAGGAAGAAGATTGGGCTTTTGGCCCATCCGGTTAGGATTGGACCGAATAGGACCGACCAGACCGGACCGGACCGAATTGGACAGGACCGGACCGGTCCTTCTGCCTATTCGGTCCGGTCCAAGGTGAAAAAACCTTGGACCGAATTAGTCCGGTCCGGTCCATAACACCTCCTTCGAACCGACCGGACTGGACCGAATTCACCCCTATTCCCAAGCATGGCACTACCACATGCACGTCTTTCTCTTTTCAAACTTTCGGGTTTTCTTATCACTCATATAGATATGTTTTCATCTTAGACTTGGAAACTACCTTGTGCCGTCGCTGCCACCAGCCGCAAGAACCACCCAGCCTCTCCTATTTCGACGCCAACCTCCATCTCCACGCACGTAAAACTAACACCCAGTAAACGACCATCACCAAGGCTCAACGCCTCACTGTACGCCATCACCTCCTTCACGGCCTCAGCCACAGCAACATGCCATTATCCAGAGAACGTCCCGCTCATATGTGGAGGTCAGCAACCGCGGGCAACCATTTGCACCACGTCTAGCCACCATCGCTCACCCACCACCCAACTCCATGCACCTCCGTTGATAGCCAAAACTGTCTGCTTGGCCTTCTTATGCAACTCTGTTTTTACATCTTAAAAACAAAGCATTTCACATACCACAACTCCTCCACGCCGGTTGCCTCAGCCTCATGCAACATCACTGCCCAGCCATCGAGCTCACCACTGTCGACCTCCGCCTAGTCTTTTTGTCTGCCGCGTGCCGCCTTAGGCTCACGATGAGCTTCTCTCTCTCTCTCTCTCTCTTGCGCCGAGCTCTCTCTCCTTCTCTCTCTCTTTTCTACGTAAGGTTCCTTTCTCTCTCTCTCATTAGCTGGTCTCTCTCTCTAACCAGTGTGCTACCGCAGCCCCCACCTCCGTGAGCAACCGCCCAGCTTGCCGCGTTCATGCCCTCCATCACTCGGTGAGTATGGCTCCATACGAGTATACAAGTTTAAACTGTGATTTATGAAACTGTGACTTTCCAAAAGGGTCCTTATGTGTTTTGTTCAAGCGCTAAAATACCCTTATATCAGACTGAATATAGGTTTATCATGTTTTGGTTTATATATATTTATCTATAGGTTTTCTTTTAAAATACGAGTTTTTATAAAGGAAATATTGGAAGATTTGAGAAATTATTAGTGATAATATATAATTTTAAGAAGTACATAGTAAATGCAAAATTTTATTTAGAGATCTTTTAAGAGTAACTAATTAGTCTATTTTTTATTAAATGAAATTTTTACTTCCTAACTTTTAATCAGTTTTGTTATAATTATGTTAAGAGAATTTTTAAACCAGAGATGTATTTTGTGGCATAGTTGTTTTTAGTATAATATTTTTATGAAATTTAGAAATGACTTAGAGTATAATAGTGAGAGGAATTGAGTGGATATTGATGGTTATAGAAAATGATGATATTTTAGGAATTATGAGAATTTTAAGTTTTATGGATTTAAAATAGGTTCTTTTTGTATTTTAGGTTTAATTATCGAAATAAGTGGTTGATTGAAAATTTAGGGGAGTTACATGAATTTTTATAGGTGACGAGTGACAATTGATCAATACTGTTGTGGAGAATTTCTGAATAAGTTAAGAAGTCCAGGTAAGCAGGGTTCCTATGCTAGACTTTGCATTAAAATAAAATGAGCTGAGGTTGACTTTTTGAAAAATATACATATTTGGTTATGAAAATAAATTTGAACTACCTCAATTATTTGTTTTGCATTATTCATGAGATTCTGTTTAAGAAGAAAGTATTTACCGTCGTGACTGGTATAGACATGAGCTTATTTTTGACATTTTGTGTATAAGTTATGTTTTTTGTGATCTGATTCTGTTCAGTACTCTGTGTTGATAAGATGTGGCACTTGAAAAACCTTTGGCATGATTTTCTGATTCTGTTCTGACTCTGATTCTGATTTTGATATGGTGATTCTGATTCTGTTTTGCTCTGATATGTGACCCTGTCACGGGATACAATAGTGACCTCCGGCCCTATAACAAGATACAATAATGACCTCTGGCCCTATCACGGGATATAATAGTGACCTCTGGCCCTGTCAGGGGATATAATAGTGACCTCTAGCCCTGTCGTGGAATACAATAGTGACCTCTGACCCATCATGGGATATAATAGCGGTTTTCTGTTCTGAGTGCAATCGCTTTGGTTACATGGTGATTTATGTTCTGCTTGGCTTTTCGCAGAATGCACAACCCTACCACAGGGGTTAAATATGGTCTTTGTTCTGATATAATATGATAAGACGAAAATGTTCAGTCATGTTGTGCCAAATGAGTCTTTGAATATGAAAAGTTGGTTTCTGAATATAAAATGTTTGAAAAGTCATTCTGATTTTCTGATAATATGTATTTTTGAGATTTGCATATTGATACTGAAAAGTTTTGTTTCGGCATTCTGAACTATGTGGAAATGCTCATGCTTACACACTAGTATATATCCTCTGCTTACTGAGTTGTTGATAACTCATCCCCTATCTCCAATTATTTTTCAAATGATTTTTGAATAGTCCCGTTAAGGATCAAAATTATGAAGCATCGGTGAGATGATTATTTCAGCATAGTGGATTAGTCATAGAAGATTTCTGAGAAGTGGCGGATTTTATTAAGATATTTTGTAGTATTCTGATGATGTTATATTTTGGAGTCTATAAATATATTAATGAATTGTGAGTTTTAAGTTTTAGAGAGTAACTCTTCGATCCCTGCGGGACTGGGACGTTACAATTGAACTCTAAAAAGTAGTGGTTCTATCCCATACAACACCTAGAGGGGGGTGAATAGGTGCAGTTCAATTTTTTTGTCTAATAAAAGATAAGACAAGTAAACAATTAAAAGATGAAACAAATCATACAAAAAATCAACACAGAGATTTGGTCACGAGGTGGAAACTCATTTGAAGAACGTCTTCAAATTCTAAAATCACTCCGGGTGTAAGCCACCACCTAAAATCCATTATAGAAAAAGTTTATTACAACCAATTTAGAGACACTCACAAAACCTTTGTAGTTCCTAAACTTGGCTTGCAACATCACGAGTGACCCACTCGATCTCTACACGCATGTAGTGTCGGAACTCCAACCATCTATAGCTTTTCACGAGAACCTCTCGATCTTTGCATCAACAGCAGCTCCAGAAACCTTCCGGACAGTCAACACGTCCAGTTAAATGGATTTTGAATGAGATTTGATCTTGAGTGTGGCGTGGTGGATATGTGTTTGTCCAAGAGAGATTCACAAGGTGAGTTTCCTTTTATACCAATAAGGAAAGAGGCACTCAAACCTAAGAAAATTAGGTTTCCAGAACATTGGCTCGAGCAAAGTGTCGAGCCAAGTCAAGCGAACTCTCTGACTTGAATGTAGCTTGAGCGAAGTGTTGAACCATGTTGAGCGAACACTCTGACTTGAAGTTCGCTCGAGCCAAGTGTCAAGCCAATTCAAGCGAACTCTTGGACTTGAATGTAGCTCGAGCGAAGTCTCTGACTTGAAGTTCGCTCGAGCAAAATGTCGAGCCACTTCGAGCGAACTCTCTGACTTGAGTTGGCCCTTCCTTTTTCACTTTGACAAACTACACACTTGTTACAACACAAGTTTATACAGTTTTTCACAAGAATATGCCAATTAACTAATTTTTCCCTCAACAATCTTCCCCTTGGACATTTCTGTGACAATACCTCTAACCTATACATTGGACCTAATCCTGACACACCCAAAACAGGATTACCATTATTCAGGCATATAGTCTTGAACACATTGAGATATTTATGCAAACACTTAGCAAACGGTTAAACGTACCAACAACAATAAGCAAGAAATAATCTCATAAGCATAAACAATGTCTGTAGCACAGTTTTCATAAAAGACTTTTCATTAAGAAATAAATCAGACATTGTGTTCAATTAGACAAACAATAGCAGCACGAGCAGCATGTGATACAAAAACAAAAGATCCTCCTTCACAGAACAAAAAACAAAAGCTGCTCCCCCACAGAACAAAACAAAAGCTGCCCCTACAACTTTCTTGCTACTCCCCCTACATCTATTACCACTCTCCCCCTGAATATATACTACTCCTCCTTTTGGTCACAACAAGCCAAGGGTGTCAATGATGTCCATCACTTTGACTGACTGCCATCATCCTCATTACGGAGGAGTTCCTCATTGTTGTCGAGGCATTGGGTGACATCTTGTCGGAAGCCATCAAAACTAGCCTGAAGACGGACCATATAATCCAACAATGTTTGTAGACTAGGCTCGATCGATGGAGTCGGGCTTGGAGATGCTGAGGAGGATGGTGCGGAGCTCGAAAGCCAAGAGCTCGTCGGCTGAGAAGCTGGTGCCGGTGCCGGAGGATGCTCAATATCTAAAGGTTGATGGGCAAGGTGAGCACGACTGAGCTGCATGGTCTTACGACCAATGGGAGCCTTGAGAGAAATCGTTAGCTCATGAGGAATAAAGGGGATGGAGTGGGCCATGGCAATCCGAGTGATAAGACAAGGGAATGGAAGTCCTGTTCGGACTTTTTTTGACCGGAATGTCTCGATAATGACCTGGCAAAGATGACTCCCCAAATCAATGAAGACGTCATTGATCAAGACATAAAGAAAAAGTGCCCTATCATACCCGAAATCACTATGATGAGCAGACGGGTAGAGATTAGTCAGGACAATCCTATTAAGAAGAAGGTGGTTAGGTGGAAACTGAACCGTGTGCAAAGGTACCCGACCATTCCAAGTACTTGGCCTCCCAGTCAAGAATTCAGCAATGACTGGCATGCGAGGAGCAGGAGTGGTCAGATATGGATAGACTGGGTCGGAGACCCGAGGAGCATTTAACAAGTCCGCCACCATGGAAGGGGTTACTTGAAAATGGATGTTCTGAAGACTTACCTCAAAGGAGCCATCATCTGAAAAGTTGTGGATATTTGAGTAAAACTCCCTCACTAACTCCACAGCAGGAGTGGGAAGACCAATGGTCAATCCAAGCCACTAGCGGGATTGAAAGATACGGGGCACAATGGTCTCATTTAGCTCACCTAAGGAGACCTCACGCTCAACAATCAGGGTGCGTCCACCAAAGTTTTCGTCATAAAGATCCCTAGCCCTGGTACTATGGAAGTGAGGTTGGGCTGGGGCAGGAGGATCCTGGGCTGGAGTGGGAGTATCTTTACGAGGACGTACACGACTAGACATGGTTTTAGGCTGTGGACAGAAACAGTGACCGTTAGACTCAAAATGCCCAATGCACATGTTTAATGTGATCCAATGTATGCACATGCACATGCACATGCTCAATTCAAAGAACCAATCTATACTTAGCCAAACTTGGGTTTTAAAGACCCATTTCGAAATACAATAAGGACTTCAAGTCCATGACTCTCCCATATGCAAACACCCTTTTCAAACATAATGCCAATGTTGGGTTTTAAACCCAATGGTAGTCTCAAGCCTCAATGCCAAACACTATCCCAACACTAGGATAGACATATAATGACCATGGGAACAATGCAATGTCAATGCATGATGAAAATAAGCAAACCAAACATCATTGAGGCATTTCATCGAGCACTTGGAATGCATCCAAGCAAAAACAAAATGAAAAACTCCTTGGGAGTTCCATGAACCTCCTCAATACAAGAGTGAGAGAATCATTCTCTACACCCAAATAAAAATCAACAACCAGCCCAAATAATCCCTTCATTTCGAAATCCCCAAATCAAAAGCCCTAATTACCGAAATGCATGTTTATGGAAATGCATGATGGAAATGGAAAATAATAACCAAAAACAATTGAGAAGAAGGAGAGATGAGAGACTTACCGTGATTAAATCAAGTTTCTTGAGAGAAAACGAGTGAAAACCACACGGAGAGAAAAGAGGGTTGCGTCGCACGAAGAGGAAGAAGAAACGGCCTAGAGATAAAATGGGTTTGGGGAAAAGAAACGACGCGGGGGCTTTTTAAGCCGTTTTCGCTCGAGCGGAATTTAAGTTTCGCTCGAGCGGAATACCCAGAATTTAAAACAAAAAATGCATACTTTTTCATCAAGTGATTCAAGTATTAATGAAGTCAATATTGAAGCCTTAAAAACACATCCAATGTAAAAGAGCATCATATTATCACAATTTACGCAAATAGTAAAAACAGAGTATCATAGGTAAGATGAACATGTGTGTTTTGTGAATCCTAACTCAATCAAGAAGTTTCAACCAAAGTATGTGAGTGGGGTTAGGCTAAAACAAGAAACCCTAAGTGCATGGGGAGCCTTTCCACGATACAGAAAGTAAAACCTAATGATGCTAGGACCTAAATAGTTTTGTTTGAATTCCTGTATTAGGATTGGCCTATTGAGTAATATGACCCCTTTTTTATTTTATTTTATTTTATTTTTGATAGAGAATTTTCACAGGAGGAATTTTGATATATAATCATGACGTCATCTAGCCCGTGGTCAATTCTGTATACACGTAGAGCTCCCTTACACCTTTGATTGCCTCCCCAAGAACTCACAGGTGGCAAAACAACAATTGTTTGAGCTGGAAGTGTAGTGTGTGATGCAGGTCACAAATTACAAATAGTACATATGTTTTAAACTTTTGTAACTTATAACAGTACATGATACAATTTTCAAAAGATATAAGTACCTAAAATTTTCAGAATTGACATCACTAACACTCTTTATCACACGCAAGTGCAAAATATTATTCATGATTTTTTAGGAACACACACAACAATATGCAAAGACAAAATTATGCATGAATTGAACACACACAATAAAATTTTAACAAAACAACAAATGAAGAACAACTATACAAGACCCAAACACAAAAAAAAAAAAAATGCATGAATGTATGACCATCAGTCTATACCATGTCTAATCTGCTCCTCCCCCTTTCTCATCCACACTTGTCTCACTTTTGGATGATTCACCTTATCAGCCTTCTGGCTAGTGGTCAATTGGTCTAACTTCACATTGATAATCTCATTTTGTTTGGTCAAGACCATGACTTGGCTCCACAAATTCTGATGCCATTTTCTTGAGTAGGGCTTTTCCATTCTCTTAGGATGACCCCTAAGCTCAAAATAGTTTGGTCAAATGTGACCAATCTTACCACAATTGTGACAAACGTGGTTTGCCTTGTGAACTTCATGTCTCATGGAGGGTGAGACATACCTAGAAGCATTCAAGAACTTCTTACTCTTTTTAGAAGGATAAACAATCCTACTTTTAGAGAATGTAGGAGCATGATCATAATGATTTTTTAACTTGAAGCAATCTGGTCTAACATGACCAACCTTGCCACAATGATGGCATATAGGGCTCGTGTTGCGAGCTCCTTGTCTCTTGGGAGGTGGGACAAACTTTTGCACATGTAGGATTTTCTTACCCTTTTTCAAAATTTGTGCTTTGCCATTCTCATTTGATGCAGGAACAAACATTATTTTTCTTTCACTTTTGCAGGAGATTTTTGAAGTTGAAGCCACGTCATATCCTATACCTCTCTTGTCACCAAAGGACTTTCCTGAGTATAGGATTTTGTCAAGCTTTTGTTTCCCAGTAGAAAAGTTTTTCAGTTTATCGTTTAACAAAATCACTCACTTTCCTGCATTTTTATTTTATATTCGAGTGACACATTCCTCTTTTGCAACTGATCGGTTTAACAGATGGCTTCATTCAATTTACCTTAGATATCCTCCTTTTCTCTTTTGCATATATCAGTATTCTCAATGTGTTTTATTGAGTTTTCTCAATTTTACACATTCCTTGTACAACTTCTCATAGATTTCCTCCACCTCATCTTCATCCCCTGATTCACTTCCGGATGTACTCTCATTTTCAGACATTGATTCACTTCTGTGACTTTGGCCACCAACAGAAGAAGTGAATGCCATGTAGTTGAAATTTTTCTTTGGAGAGGGACTCTCTGAAGAGTCACTTGTCTCAGAACCATTTTCACTCAAGGAAGCACCCTTTGCCTTCCCTTTGGCCTTTTTGTAATTTGTACACTCAAGATGAATGTGTCCAAAACCATGACATTCATGACACTGTATATCAGGTTGTACCTTGTCTTTGGTAGCTCTAGTGTATTTCTTAGTGCTCCTTTCCTTATTTCCTGAAATGGAATTTCTATTGACTCTCTCAAACTTTTTCTTCTTATGTCCCCAGTTCTTTCTGTTTCTGGACACAAACATCTTCCTGAAATGTTTAGCATAAAAGGCTATTTCTTTGTCACTTATAGCCAACTCATCAGATGACTCATCGAATGACTCATCGAAAGTGTTGAGAGCTATGGACTTATTTTTCTTATCTATAGGAAGAGTATGTTCATAGGTTTGTAGAGAGCCCACCAGCTCTTCAATCCTCATATTGTCTAGATCTTTACTCTCTTCAATGGTAGTGACTTTGGGACGAAATCTCTCAGGAAGAGATCTGAGAACTTTTATTACAATTCTATTCTCAGGAATTCTGTCCCCTAAATTAAAACGAGAATTGACAACAACATTTAGTTTGGCATAGAAGGCATCAAATGTTTCATCATCCCTCATTCTAAGTTCTTTGAAACTCGTGGTCAGCATTTGAAGCTTAGAATTCTTTACAGCCTTGGTACCTTCATGGGTAACCTTAAGAATGTCCCAAGCTTCTTTGCAATTTTCACACATGGAGATTCGCTTGAACTCCTCTTGGGACATAGCCATCAAAATCGCATTCAGACCTTTGCTATTCCAACCACACTCATTTATTTCATCCCTAGAGTAATTTTCCACATTTTTGGGAGTTTCAATTTCTTCAACGACTGTAACAGGTTGTTTCCATCCTCTTACTATGGAAACCCACACTCGTTCATCTATGGATTTCAAAAAAGCTCTCATTCGAACTTTCCAATAGGCGTAATTGCTACCATCAAAATATGGTGGTGATGTGAGTGATTGAGACCTATCTATTTTTAACCACTATAGCAGGATCACACTCAGGAACTAAATCCTAGCGGAGTGAACCCACTCTGATACCAATTGAAAAGCAATGGTTCTATCCCATACAACACCTAGAGGGGGGGTGAATAGGTGCAGTTCAATTTTCTTGTCTAATAAAATATAAGACAAGTAAGCAATTAAAAGATGAAACAAATCATACAAATAATCAACACAGAGATTTGGTCACGAAGTGGAAACTCATTTGAAGAACGTTTTCAAATTCTAAAACCACTCCGGGTGTAAGCCACCACCTAAAATCTAGTATAGAAAAAGTTTATTACAACCAATTTAGAGACACTCACAAAACCTTTGTAGTTCCTAAACTTGGCTTGCAACATCACGAGTGACTCACTCGATCTCCACACGCATGTAGTGTCGAAACTCCGACCTTCTGTAGCTTTCCACTAGAACCTCTCGATCTCTGCATCAACAGCAGCTTCGGAAACCTTCCAGACAGTCAACACGTCCACTTCAATGGACTTTGAATGAGATTTGATCTTGAGTGTGGTGTGGTGGATATGTGTTTGTCCAAGAGAGATTCACAAGGTGAGGAAAAGGTT
This sequence comes from Juglans regia, assembly GCF_001411555.2. NCBI lineage: Eukaryota > Viridiplantae > Streptophyta > Magnoliopsida > Fagales > Juglandaceae > Juglans > Juglans regia. The sequence continues at coordinate 24,386,581 of NC_049907.1, forward strand.
TCTCTCTTTGGCTCTTGAAACACTTAGGGTTTTTGCTCTTTTTTCAACACCAAAGAAAAGACCAAAAGGTGAGTTTCCTTTTATACCAATAAGGAAAGAGGCGCTCAAACCTAAGAAAATTAGGTTTCCAGAACATTGGCTCGAGCGAAGTGTCAAGCGAACTTAGTTTCGCTCAAGGCAAGTGTCGAGCCAAGTCAAGCGAACTCTCTGACTTGAATGTCACTTGAGCGAAGTGTTGAACCATGCCGAGCGAACACTCTGACTTGAAGTTCGCTCGAGCGAAGTGTCGAGCCAAGTCAAGCGAACTCTCTGACTTGAATGTAGCTTGAGCGAAGTGTTGAACCATGTCGAGCGAACTCTCTGACTTGAAGTTCGCTTAAGCGAAGTGTCGAGCCGAGTCAAGCGAACTCTCGGACTTGAATGTAGCTCGAGCGAAGTGTCGAGCCATGTCGAGCGAAGTCTCTGACTTGAAGTTCGCTCGAGCGAAATGTTGAGCCACTTCGAGCGAACTCTCTGACTTGAGTTGGCCCTCCCTTTTTCACTTTGACACACTACACACTTGTTACAACACAAGTTTACACAATTTTTCACAAGAATATGCCAATTAACTAATTTTTCCCTCAACAAACTATCTGTAGTATCTTGTCTTTACTTCTCCAACAACAAACAAACTATATATGGTTATTCAATACTTTTAACTAAGAGAGAGTAGATTGAAAGACTCTTAAGCTTTCGTATATGGTAACTGAAAATGACACTAATTGGCTGGTATGTTTGTTCTGGCTTCCAATGGAGCTAATTCATTCGAAATTAATAATAGGAAAATGAAGATCAGGAACATAGAGGTCCTCATGTGAACCATGTAGCTGCTACTCATGATCAAAGTCCTCATCTCTGTATTAGAGACTAGATATATACGGAGATTTAAGGGCCAATTATATAGCAATATCTACAAATAGGCAGACCATATAATTGGTCAAAAGATGGATCCATATATATTTCGAGTAGGAACTTAATTACATGTATTTCTGATTCAGAATTAATTACTTAATTTTGGTTAATGGGTTAGTACAGAAATTACAAGTGGCTAAACTTTGAGTGGAAATGAAAACAAAGGGAAATTCATGTTGACGCTCAGTTATTTATTTATTTATTTTAAATAATGGGTGGATCATTTCGTATCCCACTTCCCAACAAAAAAAATGTTTTTTCAATGAGCCAATCGAAAATATTCGTATTTCAATTATAGTTACGCCAAACCCAATATCTCTGATCCATCAAATTCGATATTGGCCTTTGCACCCATGGTGAATCCATCATGTTCAAGACCACTCACCAGTGATCAATTATCATTTTTTTTCTAACTTCAACGCCAAAACCGATCCAATACAATCCAAGAAGAATTTTAGAAAATGTGAAGGAGTCCTCCGGTCCATACGGCTAGGTGAATGACCAAGAATTCTAGTATGGTCACACCACATTATGTGCTTCCATCGCCCATCAACCCGTCAAGGATGCACCAAATTTTCTAAGCGAGCAAACAGAAATTTAGCATATACATGATGGTACTAACTAGAGTTCTTGAGGAAAAGTACAATACATGAAGACCTCAAAAGTAGCATAATCTATGCGCTGTCTAAGAAATCATAAATTTCATTCCACATTGTTATTCAAGAGCAGTGCTAATTGCACGGGTTAAAACAAGGAATAGGCTAAAATGGATGCACGGACAGTCTATCCATTAATTTAGCCTATTTCGTGTTTGAGCCTGCACTCGCTTGTGTCCCAATCAATTTCATTCAATAAAGCATGATTCATATATAGCTCAACAAAAGATATGGTTTGGAGCCACTCTTACTTTGTAAAATCTTAGTCATTCCTCGATATTTATTACATTAACTAAGAGAACACACATCAAGTTTAACACAATGCATGAAAAATCTAATGAATAATGGAAAATATGGTTTGTGTAATTGCAAGTACAATCAATAAGACAATCGCCAGAAATGAAAGCAAGGCCCAAGGACTGTTGAAATAATCGCGCCTTAATTTTGCCATCATACATTCCTGTGTCTCCTGCAATGCATGTTCACATCCATGGAAGTTCTAGCATAAATGGAGTTTGTGGTTGAAAAATTGATATTGTCACAAAGCTTGTTAATCATGGTGGAAATAACTTCATCATCACCCAAATAATTTTGGATAATTTCACTTCGATGGAGTAATTCAACATCCTTTGGAGTGTTAATGAGATCATCCATGAAACGCACATAGTTGCTGACGTAATTAAAACCATTGTCACGATCACAATATTGCTCATATGCAATTAGATTTCGTAAGTAAGTCTTTGTTTGATCTCTTATGCTCAAAGGTGAAATCTCCATTAGCCCATTGTTGAACTTTATGGAAAACATGTCACATTTATCTACCTTCTTGAATCTGATTCTAGCTTCTGCAAGCTCTGTGGCACCATGTATGTTCCAGTCTTCAATCTCTCTATGAGCAAGTAGACGCTTAAATTTATTTTAATTTTTTTTGCCTTGTTGAATTCGACCCCATGCTCATGAATCTCTTTGCCATAAGGTACTGACTTCCAGTTTTCAATCTTGTCAAGACAAAGTAGACGCTTAAATTTATCTACTATCTTTAATTCGACTCCATCCATTTGCGTCCCTATTTCACACGGTTTTGACTTCTGGTCTTCATTCCTATTTCGATCGTGTAGATTCTTAAATTTCTTTGCCTTGTCAAATTCAATTCCAGCCACTTGAAGTTCAATGGCATAAGTTGTTATCCAGTGGTCAATCTCATATATATCATCCTTAAATTTCTTTGCCATAATGAATTCAACTCCAGCCTCCTGAAACTCTGAGCCATATGGAATTGATTCCTAGTCTTCAATCTCTGCCATATTGACTTGGAATCCAGGTTTCTGAAATTCGCTAGTGTAAGAAATTGCCTTCCTCATATTTTCCATTTTTGCAAGTAATGGAATGATAGCTTCACGAATCAGACCAAATAGGCGCTTAAATATCTTTGCATTCTTGAGTTTGACTCCTACCTCCTGACATTCTTTGGCATGATCTATTTCCGTATCAAGTAATGAAATACGAATGGTTGTATGTATGAGACCAAGGAAATGCTCAAACTCTATGCTCTTGAATCTAAACCCGACCATCAAACATTGCCATACCATGTCTGGCAGTGAAGGGGTGAAAGCTTCATGTGCCAAACAAAGTAGATGCTTAATCTTTTCGGTTGAATTATAACTTGACACATCAACATTCCATTCAAATGGTAAAATGCCAGAGAAACAATTGAGGGCAAGATCATTAAGTCGTCTCAAGAGAATCTTAGTTGTGGAGGTTGAGCTTTCAACACTAATTCCATCTTTCTCCTCATCAATATCAACAACGTGTTCTCCTAAATTTTTGGATCTGTTATGAAGTAGTGTGTTGTTACTCTGACTCATCCCAAACAATTTAGCCAGAACAAAGAATGGAAGTTGATTTTCAAATAACAGTAGATCACGAGCTTTTCTAGGAAGCATCCACTTCATTTTAAAGATTGGGTCATCTTGACAAACTCCTGCTTTGCAATATAATTCATACTTGTGGAACAACTCAATAATGAAACACCCATCAAGTAGCATCATTTCTACAAACTCATCTGAGGTCTGGCTAATGTGTTCTCCTTAACATTTAAGAGCTCTTTCTTCCAATTCTTTCAAGGTGGCAATGTATGCTTTTACACTTCCTTTTGTTCTTTTAATCATTTGTTCTAGATAGCGCAATTTATGCTCTTTCATAAACCCCTGGCCAACTTTGTTATGGCCGTTGTAACTTGTAAGGACCAATGGCAAGCAGCACGGGCTTGTAAGCCCTCTCGTTCACGTTACGTAACTACTCATGCACTGGGAATTATTATTTATCTTTCCATTCAGACTTTCAAAATCGCTAAAGTAGCTGAACTGAATGGAAATATTGTGCCATTCCTTTTCGTAGAGGGAAAGCACCTAGATTGGGTGGAAAAGCATTAGTGGAGTGCCTTACTATCAAGAGGTTCCATTCACCAACATGGAAGACTATATGCAAATTCTGCTCATAATTCAGCAATAATTCTGGAGTAGGGGTGCTCATCCAGGTTCTGACCCGGGAACCCGTGTGGATCCGGGTTTTTGAAACCCGAAAATCCGGGTTCCGGGTTTTACCTAGATGTTTTTCTTTTTCCTAGGAAAAGCCTTTATTTTATTAAAAATATTTGTGTTCTAAAAGATCAATTAGCAAAGCACAAAATTTCAAACTATAATTATTTTTTATTCAAAAGCCTTCATTTTTTTAAAAGGTTTTTTACCAGAAGTCGAGTTGGAACGCATAATGTGTTCTAAATACTAAATGCATAAATTCATCCATGCATGCATCACAATACAATCCATTACATATTACATTATTTGATATTTGTACATTACATTACAATATACAAAATTGCAATATATGAATTGCAAAATCAGTAACATGTCCATCGATGATTTAATCTCCACACCAAATAGCAACTTCAAGTAATTTGACTGAGATATCATGCAAAACACAGTTTTGAACAATAATTATAAACAAGGATTAAGACAAATTCCACTTAATAAATTAAAGATTAAGATGAGAATGGATTCTTTTTTTTTTTTTTTTTTTTTCCAAATACACCCACCCTAACAAATATTTTGTAGAGTTTTCATTCAAATGCATATCCACAGCCACTTCTCTTAGCAAAATTAATAAACAAGTACATAAAACAGAGTAGTACTCAATTATGAAAAAGCTACACATTCTCTCTGTCCTCACTCACTTAACAATATGAATATCAAAATGCTTAATACAGTAGTACTTGTGCAAGTACGTACTCAACGCTTTTTCATTGAAGTATTCAACAAAACCTCACTGATGCACACCATCTTTGTTTCATTGAAGCATGCAATTTCAAACCTTTTTTTTTCAAGTATTTTTAAACAAACTATAGTTTAAATAGTTGGTGTAGTACCATGACCCTGAAGAAATTGTTGCTGATCCCAAAAGTTGGCCCCAAAGTGGATATTTAACAAGAAGAATAAATGCATGAGGTTGAAACTTGTAATAGACATTCACAATTAAATATAGAAACGTGATTAGAGGACTAGCTGCTTCACCAAAGATAATGAATTAGCTTGATCGATACATGAAGCTTTAAAAAGTGTAAGTCAATGTAGATCTTCCCACCCAAACAGAACTCCCAGGTCAATGAACAAGAACATGCAATGGGAATGGATCACAAGCGGAAGGCTACAACTTCTAAAGTCTGAAACTAGATTGAACCTGGCTTAACTCTCTAAAGTCTTTGCTTTTCCTAAAAATAATTTGGAACCCAAAGGCCCCAATTTTTTTTCCAAACTCCACCCAGAAACACAACTAATTTAAAAAAAAAAAAAATCTAGAAAAATCAAAGATACAAAATCCACGGCTCTAGCATTTAGCAGCTAAATAGATCTAAACAGATACTCCTCAAACATTCAAACAGATCTAACCCATAAAAATATTACTCAAATATTCAAACATTCTCATAACACTTCCAAACTCAAGCACTTGGATCCCAAATGGAAATACGATCTAATCTCTTGGATCCCAAGCTCAAGCACTTCCAACGTTCGGCATTGTAGATAGCAAAGAGAAAGATAGAGCAGATGAGATAGAGCAACACTTCCACCAAACGGAAATAAGTTCTAATCTCTAGGCCATTTTACTAGCAAAATAACAAAAAAAACCCAAATCTATCAAACTAACAACATATACTTTATACCCATGTTTAACAAAATAAGAACAAAAATCCCAAATTGCAGAGAACAAACCTTGGATCACAAGGATGAGGTGAGTTAACAACGACGATGATGGCGTCACGAGGATGACGTGGTTTCTTCGATCGACATTGAGGGGGAAGGCTAGGGTTTCTTCATCGGCACTGAGGGAGGTAGGCTAGGGTTTCTTTGTCGACATTGAGGGAGGGAGGCTAGTGTTTCTTCATCGACACAGAGGGAGGGAGACTAGGATTTCTTTGGATTGAGTGTGAGAGAGAGAGAGAGAGAGCGAGCGAGTGAGAGAGAGAGAAAGTACCGGAACAACGACCTAGAGGCAAATGTCTATTGCGACAAAGATGCGGCGACGACGAAGGAGATGCGGCGACGGGGTCACGATGGCGGCGGCTAGGGACCTAGGGTTTCTACTTATACTGCAACGCAACGAGAGAGAGAGAGAGAGAGAGAGAGAGAGAGAGAGAGAAGTGAGTCAGGGGGGATCACAAATTCAACATGGGTTTTTTTTTTAAAAAGACCCCGAGTATCGAGTTTAAACCCAGTACCCGGACCGTGTTAGTCCAGGTTTTGGAATCCGGGTTCCAGATCCATTTTGATCCGGGCTGCAGATCCGTTTTGATCCATTTTGGTTCATAAGGGTTTTGTCATTACTTATTCTTACTTACAAGTCAAAGATCTATGCTCAACCATTGGATGGTGCATCCCAAAGGTTCAAGCACTCAATAACACAACTTTGCTTCCTGAGGTAAACAAATTCTCCATCAGACTACGACAAGGAATAGACACTAGAGTATGGAAACTTACTCTAGATGGCCTTTTCAATTTGAAGTCTATGTGGAACTTATTGAGAGACCTTTGTCCCATCTTTCCTCCTTCCGGTTTTATATGGAACAATATGCAGTACCCCATAAAAGTAAATATATTTGTTTGGAAACTATGTCATAACAAAATACTACTTGATGATAGAATTCAATAGTGCGGAATGGCTTTAGCATCGAAATGTGTATGTTGCTCTCATGATTCTAAATAGTCCGCATCTCATGTTTTCTCGAGCTATGCTCTAGTTGGCGTTGAATGGCAATACACTTCCTAGATGTTGGAGAGATAGAGCTACCCTATGCTAGGCTTCTTTCAAGGGATCATATCAATTTAATCTACTTGCACAGCTCATTTCATCACTAATCTACTGGAAAATCTAGCTTGCAAGGAACAAATAAAAGTTTGAGGATGTAATGGTGATTATTAATACTGTTATTCACATAATTATAAAATGACCAAAGGAACTCAGCTCTCTCCTCAAGCCCAAATATTTGACATTCAAGACCAAAATCTCTATTTTATCTGATCTTCATATAGCACAAAAGATTGTTGAAGTAAGAAAACCTTTTTGGGTTAAATGGTTGGCCCTATCTGTGGAGAAAATTAAAATTATAAACATAAATAGTAGTTCCAAAGGCAACCTTAGTTTAGCTGGCTATAAAAAGGTTTTAAGATGCTCTTCTAACTCTTTTATGCTTGGTCTCTCCTGTTTCTTGGGCAATGGTACAAACACTTTTGTAGAATTTTCAACTTTGAAAACTGGCTTCACTTTATCATACCAACTTAGTGCATTAGACCTTATTATTGAATCGAACTCTCTCCTTATAGTGAATTGGTTAAATAATGACACTCAATCTCCTTAGAAATATTGTGAGATTTGAGATCACATCATTCATTTTCATGCTTCCTTAATTCCATGAAACATAGCCCAAGTTTATAAGTGCAGTTTGGGTATTTTAGCTCGAATCCCTTACTTGCTATAGTAGTCCCTGACCTTTGTTTCGACACGTAGCTGGCCATGTAGATAGTTTGGTTTGCTTTATACTTTTTTTTTTTAAAAAAAAAGAATAGACTTTATATAGCTTCAATAGAGTCAGGATTACACAACTTATCCTGCACTAAAGCATTGTAGATTACAAAAGGACCCCCTTCGATCCAATCCATTTCTTCCCCAAGTAATAAGGCATGTTTTGCCAATAAATGAGCAACATAATTTCCTTCACTAGGAACATAGCAGACTGACCAACCAACCTTTCTTTTGACTTTGTTCCCATTACCTACTCTCCAATGCAACCCTTCCTTCAGTAGAGGTCTTGTAGACAAGACACTTTTCCAAATAAAATAGGGGTTGAGACCAATTTTAGCACTAAGGAAATCAAAATATCTGAAATATTTCTCCGTATAAATTCTGGCAACTAGGGATGAAGGATTAGAAAAGAGGTGCCATCCTTGTTTAGCAAGCATAGCAACATTAAAAGTTGTAATATCTTGAAAACCCATACCCCCTTTTGCTTTCTGCCTCCCCATTCTCTCCCAGTTCCACCAGTGCACTTTCCTTCCATTTTCTATATGGCCCCACTAAAATCTAGCATACAAAGCATTAAGTTCCTTACACAAAGAAATAGGCAATCTGAAAACCCCCAAAGTGTAAGAGGGAATAGCTTGCAAGACTCCTTTAATTAGGATCTCCTTCCCAGCTTGAGACAAAAGACTGTTTTTCCAACTGTCTATCTTCTTCCATACCTTCTCTTTGGACTCGCCCACCATAGTAGGTAAGCCCAAGTATTTTTCATAATTGCCACAAACCACCCCACCTGCTGCAAGAATGATGCTTCTTTTCTTTGATGCAGCAGTTTTGTGCTAAAGAATAAGGATGATTTTTCCTTTTAGAACTTAGCCTGAGGCCAGCTCATACCTCTTTAACAAAAAGCACCGCTGTCTTCATTCATCCTTGTTAGCTCTTCCAAACAGCACACAATCATTTGTAAAGAGCAGATGATTGACTCTTAATCCACCTCTTGCCAATGACACCCCTCTTATAACTCCTCTCTGGTTAGCTGAATTCAGTAAGGAACTGAGGCATTCAGCATAAAGAATAAAAAGGTAGGGAGAGATTGGGTCTCCCTGCCTTAAGCCCCTAGTTGGTATCACTTTCCTTCTTGGATTCCCATTCAGAAGCACTGAATAATGTACTGAATTCACACAACACATCACAAGCTTAAGACAGCTTCAAGGAACTTCCACTCAATCCTATCTTATGCCTTCGACATATCCAACTTCAGTGCCATGCTCCCTTGCTTACCTTTTAGCCTTGTTTTCATTGTATGTAACACTTCATAATCTATCATTACATTATCAGAAATAAGTCTTCCCGGAAGGAAAGCACTTTGGTTAGGAGAAATTACAAAAGGAAGTACAGATTTCAACCTATTTGCAATAACCTTTGAGCACAACTTATACACCACATTACAAAGACTAATAGGTCTAAATTTACTAACCAACATAGGCCTATTAACCTTAGGAATTAAAGCAATGTAAGTGTAGTTTAAAGATTGAGGGATATTACCACCTCTTAAGCACTCTAATACTGCTGCAACCATCTTGTCACCCACGATACTCCAATGTTGTTGAAAAAAGCATGCACCATAGCGATAAGGTCCAGGGGACTTAAGAGGCCCCATCATTTTTAGAGCCTCTTCCACTTCAATTCTGGTATAAGGTCTGCACAAATGCTCATTCATCTCATCACAGACTTTTGCTGTCATATTCTGGACACAGACCTCAATATCATCATTAGATGGATTGGAGGTTGTGAAAAGGTTCTTCAAAAACTGTTAAAAGCTATTTCAACAGTTGCAAGTTCATTAAACAACCTGTTATGACTATCTTTGATCTGTGAAATCATGTTTTTCTCCTCCTTTGATTAGCGTAAGTATGGAAGAATTTGGTATTTCTGGCAACCAGCTTATACCAATTCTTTTTGGCCCTTTGTTTCCACTTAAGATCTTCTTGGTCTAGCAATAAGCCCGCCTCTTCTTGTACTCTTTTAATCTCTGCTATAGTCTCTCTACCTTCCTCAGCTTGCATGCTTTTCAATATCTCAGTCTTATTCTTTATCTCTCTGCCTCTGTTTACATCCACCTTATAACTCCACTTGCTCAAAGTAGAACTACAATTAGTAAGAAAGTTTTGAACCATAGAGGATGAGGATACCTCATTCCTGCCTTGTTCCCAGTCAGCCTCAACCACTCTACTACACTCCTCTTCTAAAGCCCAAGCAGCTTCATACTTGAACCATTTTTCTTTTTTTCCTTCCTTCCTGATATGAACCCACGGGAAAGGAATTCCCTTGAACCCACAATCGATTTGAAAACATCCTAAGAAAGCCAAAATCAAGTCAATGATGGAGAACCTAGACCCGATAAGAACTCGTTTAAAAAACCTAGATTATATTAAAATCTAGACCCATTGAAGAACCCGTCTCAAGAGCCCAGATTACAAAGGAGGAACGCCACAAAGGTTGTGATTTACCTTTGATAAGTTCAAAAGTTCAATTAAGAACAAGAGGAGTAAAACTTAACTTACAATGAACAAATTCATCAAATTTCATAAAACTTCTGAAAATGAGGCTACAAAGAGTATTTAAACCAAAACCTAATTAAAACCCTAGCTAAAATAAAGTCCCTTTTACCCAAAATGCCCCTGGATGAACAGTGCCGCGGCTACAGTAACCCCTTGAAACCCTATTTCAATAAAATAATAACTTTCCCAACATGCCCTTGCATAGGCCCTTTAAGTCATGTTGTTGCCCTTTCCATAGCTTATCAAATGAATCAAAACTAAATTTTCATCCTTTAAGCCCTTGAACTTGTAATTGACTCATTTGGAACTTGCAACAAATCTTTAAGACTAAGCCCACCTTGGTTCCCATCACTTCCACCTAATTTGTCATAAAATAACATGAGTGGTCTATGGTCAGAGCACCTCAAAGGCAAAACCTCTAGTTGATTTTCAGGATAAAGATCCAACCATCTAGAATTAACCACAGCCCTATCCAAGCCTTCCTTTGTGAAAGTGTCATCAATATGCCTATTGCTCCATGTATATTTATCACCACACCAACCTAGGTCATACAATCACTCACCTCCAAAACTTCTCTAAAGAGTGCCATCTGATTCTCCCCCCTCTGTCTACCACCTACTTTTTCATCATGTGTAGCTATTTCATTAAAGTCTTTTGCAACACACCAACCTGTCCCACTAGCAGGTTTGAAAGAAGCAAGCATACTCCACACCTCTTTCCTTTTCTACACCTCTGGATGGCCATAGAACCCAGTGAAAAGCCACCTCTCTAAATCCAGCAGTTAACACGTCTCTGAGAAAACCTATAAATATCTGCCACCATCTCACTACTCCAAAACAGCATTAAGCCTCCACTTTTACCTATTGCATCCACTTCAAAACAGTTAGTTATACCTAATTTTTTCATTAACCAATTAGTTTTCCCTTTATGCATCTTTGTCTCCATTAAAAAGACAAGCTTGAGCTTCTTATCCTTTATTAAAAAGCAAAGGTCCTGAATTGTCCGAGGGTTCCCAATCCCACGGCAGTTCCAACTTAAGAGTTTCATTGTGATTGGCGGGACTGTTCAACAGCCACCACCAATACATTTGCATTGCTTTCAAATTTTCCTTCATTTATACTCTTCTTTCTTGTTCCTTCTACCACAGCAATCTCCTTGCTCTTCCTTTCTCTTTTTGGCTTTTCTTGGGCTATAACAACCTCAGAAAAACCACATTTTTCCCTTGCCTTCCTCTTCCACCTCCCTCCTTCTTTTGTATTCTGAGAAGCTAAACCCTTCCTGCTAGGATCCTCTTCCCCATCCACCTTTTGACTAGATTTTAAAATCTTTGAGTCTTCTAAGTTACAATACCCATTGCGATTAAGATCTCCCTCCTCATTAGTCATTCCTGGTCCTCCCATTACTTCCTCTATATTCTTTCCCAAACCCTCCCCTTCTGCCACCTTTAGAACTTGCTCAGGTTCATCTCTAGTATCCTTTCCCACCTCATTTAGGGCCATCGAGGTATCTGTTCCACCAAAGTTACTATCAGTTCCACCCAAGTTACCATCATCCCCCTTTTTTCCCATGAAATCAGTCCTCACATTTCTCCTAACATAAGGATCTGCTCTAAGCGATGAACCATATTGCCCTTGTTTCTGCATTAAAGTCTCCTCCCTCTTCGTACCTTCCTTACCATCATGAGAAAAACTCCCACAATCGAAACATATTTTAGGGAGTTTCTCGTATTTAACAGGATCCACACATTCTTCCCCTTAACAGAAATCAACCTTCCCCTTACCAATACCTTCTTTAAGTCCACTTCCACATGAATAGGCAGGTATTGACCCCATCCACAACTATCCTCACCAGTTACCACATAAAGAACCTTCCCAACCACACTTCCTATCTGCCTCCCACATTCCTTATTCATACAAACAAACGGAAGGTCATGAAGTTGTACCCAAAACATTTCTAATGTAAAACCAGTTTCGCTGGTTGGATAAAAACATCAAACAGATTAATGAAAATCAAAAAATTCTCAAATAACCATGGTTTCCCATCCCAAACCTTCTGTTTATCAGCCCTCATAGCAAACAAATACATTCATTCTTTCCTCTCGAAAGGATGCAGGGCAAGAGATTCTCCACACCTTTGCCATAGTAGCCTCCAGTACTCCCTTTCCGATAGACCTTTCAGTCAGCACCTTTCCCACAAGGCTCCTCTCACCTTTATCTTCAACCTCATTCAGGATGCATTCATCTACTACAAAAACCCGGTCCTCTTCCTCAGTAAGCCACAACTTCTCCCACTTTCTTGCCATCTCCTCCATTATCAAGTTACTTTCGTGAAAGTCTTTCTCAAAAAAGCCATCCCTGTCATAGCACTAGGCACGACGATATAAGCATCCTCACTCTGCAAACAATCTAGCGGCAAACCTCCCTTACCCCTGCCCCACTATAAGGTAGCAATGCCAGTTTCCCCCTCGTCACCACTCTGTGAACCACCATGCTACGTTTTCCTTCACCAACATCCACCTTGTCAGATTCCTTTCCACCCTTAGGACCACCTCCCAGACACCCCAAAATTTGTTATAACTGCCTCACATGCCTAGCACGATTTTGCTCCACCTCTTCCCTAGAGAGAAAAGAGAGGAGAGTTTTTCCCAATATAACTTGATGACGCTTTATACTGTTTGTATCTACTATAGTTTTACAGGTTGTAGTTTTAAAGCTTGGTTTTGGAATACCTCTATTCCCTAAGTTTCTTCTTATAAAAGGTTTTTCTCTGTTTTCTTAATAAGATTAAGGTTTTGGCCTTAAAAAAAAAAACAGATTTGGTGGAAAAGAAGATGACTTAGTGGGAATTTTTTGTGAAGCTCTTAAAATCTTTGTTACTATTTTTTGTTTAAAAGAAAGGATTTAGTATTAAAAAAATAAGCTATTGAAACTGTAAAATCCATATACCTTTTGATATTATAACTTTTTAGAAGACAGCTTCTACGCTGGAGTTCCCAAATAGTAGAGCTTTAGCATAAAAGGAAAGCAAAAAAGAAGAATGGTAAAAATGGCCTTACTGTTTTAGTATGTTTTTATTTTCAATATGCGATAATGGACTTGCTTTATCATTCACCGTAGATCGCTCCCTATGCGCAAATAAATAAATAAACAAAAATAAAAATAAAAATAATCATGAGAGTTACCAAACACATAAAAATTATTTATTTTTAAGTACAAATTTCTATAAAGTAGTATACATCAATTTATGATCTGCTTTATCTCTAGATTACTTGAATATTATTTATACTCTGTATTTATTCTTTTTCAAATATTTCTTCTAAATACTAATAAACTTGTAATATGCACAAATCTTTTAGTTTTTATAATATCTCACCATATAGTATTGTGATTGCAATTTACAAATTTACACCCAAAACAACAAAAATGATCCAAAAAAATAACTAAAAATAAAATCAAAAGATAAAAGAAGAAATGAGCTTTATAATATAATTTATGGTTCATTGCAAAATTAGTACATGAGTTTTAACGTTTTTGTAACTCGAGATCTCAATTTTCAACTTTTCCAAAATAGATTTATACACTTCAACAAATTTACAATTCAATACCTCTGTTTATTTTACTATTAGAACATTAATGATGTGATTGACATGTGATATTTATGAAAAGTACTATGGCCAAGACTTGATATGACTCGTCAATTTATAGAATTACTTTTATTGTAAAGTAGATCTATCACATCAGATCTCAAATTACAAAAACAATTCATGTATTAATTTCACAATTATTAGCCCTAAAACTTAAGTGCTTTCAAGTCACCTTTGCAAATTCTTATGTCTATACCCCAAAAGAAAGACAATTCTACTACAAGTACCCGCCTTCCGGTACCTGTTGCAGAATCATTGACGTGGCTAATGCCACGTTAGCTTTATATTATTATTATTGAAAAAGAAAGAAAGACGAAAACTGAGGACCCAATTTTAGACTTAGGCGCCAAACTGATTTCAGATTTTAGAGACCATTTTGCGCACTAAGAAATGAAAAGCAGGTCCGTCTTCGTCGTTCTTCATCGTCTTCGTACTGTCTTCCATGGCCATCTTTGCAATGGGCGTCAAGTGAGTGCCGTCGTGGGATGCTCTGTTTTATGCTTTTTTTTTGCATTTTTCTTGATCTTTGGCACCACATGGAAGGAATCTAAGCTTTTTTGTTGTGGGTATGAGCATTCTTTGCTCTGTTTTAGTGATGTTTTTTTTTTTTCTTTCTATTTTTGTATATTTTTGGCCACCCAGTGTGACAAAGGCAACATTTGCATTCGCTGGAAACTCTGATCTTTGAGGGAAGCCATTGCCTCCATGTAACCCATTCTTTCCATCACCGGCTCCATCACCGTCAGGGAACCCAAGCACGAACCTAGTTAAGAAAAAGTCCTAGAAAAGCTCTCCACAGTCGCTATAGTCTTAATAGCAGTTGGTTCAGCCGCGATAGTCTTTCTTCTACTGGTATTCCTCTTGCTCTGTCTCAAGAAACGAAACCCAATGATGCACAATGGTTGCTCTTGCTTTGTCTCAAGAAACGCTATGGTCTTAATAGCAGTTGCTTTTCTTCTTTCTTCTTTTTCATATCTCCTAGAAGGGTCTGATACCAACACAGAAATCAGAATAAATCAATAGTTTCCTGCATACTGGCAAAGAACACCTGCTTTTCTAACGAGAAGATAAAACTTTGAAGTTTTGTGGTTGAGTCTTTTTTTATGAAGTATTTGCTTGTGGAATTATGCAATTCATCTCCTCTCGGCTTGGGAAAAGGGGAAGAACACTCATCTCCCCAAACACCATCTAGCTCAAATCCCCCAACCGCGGTATGTTATATTTTTTACAAATTTGCTTTATTTCTATGTTGAGTTGATATTTATTTCAAAAATACAAAAATAACTTACGTAATAACATGTTAGGATATACCATTAAGTAACCAGTACTTTGTAAATTACACCAGTGCCAGTTACTACGGACCACTTCCTGCGTGGCCAATGCCTTTTCTGCCATATCCAAATGGTGGCCAATATCCAAGAAACATTCATCTTATTAAAGTTGTATTTTTGTAAGTTGTAAATGTCACTTTTTTGGATAGATTGACAGGATTGAACTTTTTGGCAATTTCCTAGATGAAAGTAGCATTTTTTTTCCCTTTTTTGTAGAATGCTTAGTTTAGTTATTAGTGACATTGATTATGGTAGTACCTACTGGTATGCCATAGTCAAGGCAGATTTTGATGTGCAAACAAACTGGTAATTCAAGACCAATTTCAATGGATGGTTGTGACATATTATTGTGCGTTGACATATTATTGTGACAAGAGTTTTTTTCATTCATAATAGAAGTTGAGTTAGTTACCAAGATTAAAGTAGGTGATGTTTTGTCTTTTTTGTAGAATGCTTATTAATGCCTTACATAGATACATGGGGGGTTCAAATAAGATACTTCCTGAATTAATAATGCCTTACACAGATACAAGTCATTAACATGAAATACAATTAGACTATACAATCAGACTAAGTTCTAACATCACCAACCAACACATAAACAACTTAGATATACATAGTAACTAACTTCTAACACTAATCCTAAGACACTTATGTAACACCCCGCTTTTTCCTTCTTACGTACGCTTCTCTGTTTCTGACGTACGTTCATTCTTTCTGACATAAGCAAATTCTGAGGGTATAAATTATGTGAATTGTCTGCCCCTTCTTGTGACACCCCGACCCCCTCGTACGGCAATGTGAGAATCATGACGTCGGGATGATGACAACACGGGTCATGCATCCCAACGATAAGTGTCAAGTGTGTGTACATACAGAAAGTGTACAACAAAAACGCAGCGGATAATTTAAATACGTCGACTAAGTACCAGAATTTAAATACAAATATCCAAAATAAATTACCTTTAAAAAAGTTATACAGCTATCCCAAAATATATTACAAAGGGCAAATACATAAACGAGTGATAAAACAAATCTCGATACACGAGAGCAACCCCAAGTCACTCCTCCAACGAAACCAAAGCCTAAGGTTCGCCATCCTCATCTACATCAAAATCTGCGATACCATAAAATGGTACCGCAAGTAAGTAATAATCCAAACAACCCACGAGATAAAAATGCATGCAACCAACATGCATGCATATGATGAAATATGCATCAGACCCAAAATACCATTTCCCCGAAAATGAATGTTTTCCAACACACACCAAAATCCCAATTTGGCCCAAAAAATATAATCCGTCATTTTTCCAGAAAATGATTCACACAAAAACCAACCATTTATCGGACACTGTAGGTGGGAATCACAGGCGAGACTATACCACCATTCCTACCACATGCACCGTAGGCGGGACTCCACCGCCATCCCTACCGCGTGCACTGTAGGCCAGATTCACAGGCAGGACTCTACCACCATCCCTACTTACCACCATCCCTACAGTTACTTTCCACACAATGAATATATATCAGAGCACTGTAGGCGGAAATGACAGACGGGATTATACCATCATCCCTATCGCATGCACCATAGGCGGGAATCATAGGCAGGACTACCACCATCCCTACTGCATGCACCGTAGGCCAGAATCACAGGCGAGAATCTACCACCATCCCTGCTTACCACAATCCCTACAGTCTCTTTCCTTTCTCTGACATGAAAATACAATTTTCAATAAACACATGAACATGAATGCAATTACACGAAAACTCAGTTTCCATTTACAAACATGAACATGGATGCAAATTTGCAATGTACATGAAACGACATCAATATCCAACAACCAACAAATCCCAATATAAACCAATCACAGCAACAACTCCATCCTCCAATCCAACCGATCCCCTTACTCCTCGAACTCAGTCCGGCACAATCAAACAATCATAGTAAATAAATGAGTTAGTGCAAAAATACATTTAAATCTCAAAAGTTATTTAGGAAAATACTTACAGTGCTATAATATAATTTTCGAAGGATCTCGGAGGTGCAAGAAGTAGCGGCACAACAACGGAATAATGCAACATGCACTGTGGCCATGGGTCTCAAAAACCCACTTTTGAACAAGGACAAACCAAGACTCGAGATTATTAGGGAATGCCTTAGGGATGTCGGTAAAGCTCATGGTGGTGGTAGTTGGCTATGGGTGGCAGCGTAGAGGGCGGTTGAAGTCCAAAAAGCCCAAAACAGAAATGGAGTTGGATGGACTTCACTAGCGGTGGATCGGAGGTGAGGATGGGTGGTTTAGGTTGCTAGGAGGTCAAGGAAGATGTGGTGAAGAAATGGTGCCCGGAGGTGGTGCGACGGCAGTGCAACGGCGCAACGAATGTCGCGGCTTGAGGCCGCGCTCTAGAGGTAACGGGGGCGCGAGAGGAGCTGGGAATGGAAGGGGGTGGTCGCCGGCCAGTGGGGAAGTGAACGACAGGGGCTGTGTCAGACACAAGCGGCGCTGGGTGGAGAAAAAGAAAACTCAAGGGGAGAGAGGGGAGGGGTGTCGCGTGAGCGGAAGGGAAGCAGGGGAGAAAAAGAAAAGGAAGAAAAGGAAAGAAGAAAAAGAGAAAAGGGAAAAAGAAAAGAGGGAAAAGAAAAAGAAAGGGAAAGAAATGAGGTTCAATCCTCACATCTTGGGTCACAAAAATGATCCAACGAAAAAGATTTCAAAACAGCGAGTTAAATAAAATAATTTAAATGTAATGGTTAAATAAAAATAAAATAATTAAACCAAACAATAAACAAATTTAAAATAAAGAGCAATTTAAATGCATAACAATAATTCATATTAAGAAAGCATATCAAAATAATTTTCACAAAATTAAAAAAACATAAAAATAAACCAACTAAAAATCTTAGAATTGTAAAACAAGAGAATAAATTTTTGAATTAATAAAAATAATCATTCAAGAAAAATACACTAAAATATGGGGTGTTACACTTCTATCTAGCAACTGCAAGCCTCGTTAGGTGTGCCGAACCTCAAAGGCGTGTTTGAAAATATGTCTTGTGACTTCTAAGGCACGTCCATTCTTTTAAATGTGCTGGAAATATTTATAAGAAGTATTTCCAGTATTATTGAATTAAGATTGATCTTAAATACGACAATTATAATATTTTTGGAGCTTAATTATAATATTCATGAAGAGCTCCAAAAATATTATAAATGTCGAAAATCTATTTAATATCATTATTAAAATGATTTCAACTATTTAAGATTTTATGAGATTTAAATTATGTTGAAAGCTTTAATTAATTTAATGGTTTTATTCTCTTAAATATGCTAAATAAGACTTCATTATTTTATTAATGATGAAGAAATATTATTTTATAAACTAAATTTAGTTTAAATTATATTCTATCTTTATTACTTTTAATAATTTTAATTAAGTTAATATGTATGCATTTTAAATCAGTGTTTGAGATCCGTCGTTAGATCGTTGCGTAGATCCCCTGACGAAGAGACAGGGTAAAATACCCAAACCCCCTCTCTTTCTTCCTCACTTTTCCCTCAACTCTCTCTCTCCTCTTCCCCCCAGCGTCCTTTGCATGTTACTATCTCCCTAGCCGATTCTTCCCTTGCTCAGCCCGGCTCTGCCGTGCCCTGCCTACTCTCACCTCCACCACCGATAGCCTCCCCTCACTCCAGCGAGCTCCCATCGGCAAACTTAGCTCCCACCTCATAGTCGTCGTCCCCCACGCACGCACACAACCTCTCACGCACGGTTTCACCTCGCGCAGCCTCTCCACCGCCTTACGCGGCCACCTAGGCCACCACACCGGCACCAATGGCCTCCTCTCTCACTAGTGAACCTCCTACATGGAACCCCAAGCCACGACAACCTCCCTCTCCCCTTCCGTCACTCGCACGCACGAAACTCATTTATGGGTTACGCACGGCTTCAAGGCCACCGACGGCCCTAACGTCGCCGTGTGCCGGTTCCAGCCAATGTTTTGAATACCGTACCGGATGGCGTACCGGTCAAGACACTGGAACGAAATATTTCGGTACCGGTACCGTTTCGTGTACCGTTTCGAGATAGTCGATATATGAATAAATTATATATATAAATATATATAACAATTATATTCTAAAATAATAGTTTATATATGAATAAATTATATATAAATATATACATACATATAAATTATAAATAGTCTAATCCAAAATTGGGGGTCAAAAAATAAACTTGTAGTTTGAAAAAACGAAAAAAAAAAAAAAAAAGGCCGAAATATCGGCCCGAAATATAGGCCGACAGGCGACGGCCGAACGGCCGGTATTTTGGCCGGTACGATATATATCTAGTACCTGTACCGGCCGGATGGCCGAAACGAAAAATTTCGGCCGTACCGGCCGGTACGGTATGAAATTAAAAACAATGGTTCCAGCTCCACCAAGTGCCTCCCCTAGCCACCATGGCTCCTCCCCGAGCTCCTCCAAGTCAGCCAAGCCCTCCAGCTCTCTCAAGCCCTCCCACTCTCTCACAGATTCTCCCTCCTTCCTAAGCTCAATCTGCCGCCCTCCAGCCACCGTGGCGCCACCCCGACGCTACCACGAGCTCCACCAGCAACCCCTCAACCTCCCATGGCCAACCCACGACCAACCTAGCCTCCCTCAAATTTCCCCTATTGGAGACCCACGGCCTTAGCTCCTCCACGAGCAACCGTGTCTCCGACGTGTGCCACCTTGGCACCACCACTCCAGGACCATGACCCAACCCTCATAAACCTTGACCCGCAACTCTAGCC
Source organism: Juglans regia (assembly GCF_001411555.2). NCBI lineage: Eukaryota > Viridiplantae > Streptophyta > Magnoliopsida > Fagales > Juglandaceae > Juglans > Juglans regia. The sequence continues at coordinate 24,406,584 of NC_049907.1, forward strand.
ACCCCCAATGGCCAAAACAGCCACCGTACATGGGCTAGCCGCCACGTACGACCCTTCCGATGTCATCAACCGTGACGGTTAGTGAACAATGCACGGGTTATCCCTTCAATGCTATAACCCTCTATCTCTCGTTATTTATGTTATTAGTTGATTAGTTAGGTTGTGGACTGTGCTGTTAGTATTATGGGATTTGCTATGTAGTGTGGTGATGTGATGTGATGTGCTGTGTATGTGAAGTGTTAGGCATAGCCGTGAAGTATGGTTGTAGAGTATGTGTTGTAATGGTGGCATGGCGTGTGTGGAATGGGAATAGCACACGCTGAGTGTACTGTGTGTGGCATGACATATGTGAAGGGAGTACACATGGAGTGTACTCCATATGGTGGAGTGATGCACCATATGGCGGATATGCCATAATGGTGATGTGGCATGGTGTGTATGAAGGGAGTACATGCGGAATGTACTCCATGTGGTGGATTAATGCACCATATGGCATGTACGACATAGTGGTGATGTGGCGTAGCATGTGAGAAGAGAGTATGTGTGGAGTGTACTCCATGAGGTGCAGCGATACACCGTGTGGCGTGTCGCAGAGATAAGGATGGTTGAGTGGTTGATGGGCGTAGGGCATGGTGAGTAGTGTCGAGAACTGTGGAACAGTGTCCTGAAGTTGTTATGGTGTGGCCTGTAGTCTAAGGTGACGGGTGTTACCGTGAAGTTGACTCATGGTTGAGAGTATGGGTGAAGTAGAAGAACAAGTATAAGAGTGCGCAGCAGAAGCATGACTGGGGAATGTCACAAAGTGACATGACTACTGACAGTCGTGCTTGCGATGGGTGAAGAATTAGTGTAGGAATGGCATAGAAGGAACATGACGAGATGTCACATTGTGACAAGAGTACGTGAGGAACCGTACTTGTTGTGTCGCCCCGACTTCCACGTACAAGAACGCGAGAATCGTGACGTCGAGATGATGACAGCACGGGTCACGCATCCAACCGAAATGTGCTCAAGTGTGTGCAACATGCAAAAGTGCATAGCAAAAGTCGCAGTGGATAATATAATTAAGTCAACTAAGTACCAGAATTGTTTAATATAAATATCCAAAACAAATTACCTTTAAAAGTTATACAGACATCCCAAAATATATTGCAAATGGAAATTACATAAATAAGGGATAAAATGAATCTCGACACACAAGAGCAATCCCAGATCGCTCTTCTAATGGAGCCAACCCCTTAGGCTCGTCATTTTCATCTGCATCAAAATCAGCGATACCATAAAATAGTACCGCAGGTAAGTAAAAATCCAAACAACCCTCGAGATAAAAACACATTAAAGCAACCAACTAACAGATCCCAAAACCTCAATTTTCCCGAAAACAAGTATTTTTCCAACACACGCTAAAAATCTCATTTTTAGCTAAAACATATAATCTAATAGTTTCCCAAAAAATGATTTACACAAAACTGAACAATTTATCAAACACTGTAGGCAGGAATCACAGGCGGGACTATACCACCATCCCTACTTACAACCATCCCTACCGCGTGCACCGTAGGCGAGAATCACAGGCGGGACAGAACCACCATCCCTACCGAGTGCACCGTAGGCGGGAATCACAGGCGGGAGTCTACCACCATCCCTGCTTACCACCATCCCTACAGTTCCTTTCCACACAATGAATACATATCAAAGCACTGTAGGCGGGAATCACAGGCGGGACTCTCCACAATCCCTGCTTACCACCATCCCTACCGCATGCACCGTAGGCGGGAATTACAGGCGGGACACAACCACCATCCCTACTGCATGCACCGTAGGCGGGACTCTACCACCATCCCTACAGTCTCTTTCCCTTTTTCTCAAACCAGTCAATCCAAACATTTCAAACATACTCAAAATCATTTCTCACATGAAAACCCCCAGTTTTCAAATAAACACATGAACATGCATGCAATCATGTGAAAACCCAGTTTTCAGTTACAAACATGAACATGCGTGTAAATGAAATGAACACAGCACGACAACAATAACGAACAATATCAACACAATCCAATCACACAAACAACTTTATTCTCCATTCCATCTGACCCCCGTACTCCTCGGACTCAGTCCGGCAAAACCAATCAATAATTCAATACAGTGTAATGAGCTAGTGTAAAAATACATTTAAATCAAAAGAGTTCTTTGGAAAATACTTACAACGCTATATAGTAATTTCTGGAGGATCACGGAAGTGCAAGAAGTGACATCTCAGCAACGTAACAGTGCAAAATGCACTGTGGCCGTGGGTCTCAAAAACCAACTTTTAAACGGGACAAATGAAGACCCAAGATTGATAGGGTAGGGCCTAGGGATGTCGGTGAAGCTAGTGGTGGTGGTGGTTGGCCGTGGGTGGCGGCATGGGCAGCAGTTGAAGACTAAAAAGCCCAAAACGGAGATGTTGATGAATGTGCTTCACCAGTGACGGATCGGAGGTGGGGTTGGGTCCAATGAGTTGCTAGGATGTGGAGGATGAAGTGGTGAAGAAATGGTGGCCGGTGGTAGTGCGACGGCGGCGCGCAAGCATAAAGAACGCCGCGGCTTGGAGTAGTTAGTGGTGGCTAACGGCGGCGCGAGAGGGGCTGGAAATGGAGGGGTGGGGTCACCGGCCGGTGGGGGAGCTGAAGGGAGGGGCAGTGTCGGTCACCTGCGGCGGGCTGGGGGAGAGGTGATTGACGCATGGGAGAGAAGGGAGAGAGCGTTGCACACGGTAGAAGCCAAGGGAGAAAGAAAAAAGAAAGCAAGGAAAAGAAGAAAAAGAAACGAGGAAAGAGAAAATGTAGAGAAAGAAATGAGGTCCAATCCTCACATCTTGGGTCACAAAAATGATCCAATGGAAACGATTTTAAAATAGCAAGTTAAATAAAATAATTCAAACGCAGTGATTAAAATGAAAATAATTAATTAAACCCAACAATAAGTTAATTTAGTTTGAGAAGACATTTAAACGCATAATAATAATTAATTTAGAGAAAACACTTCAAAAATAATTTTCGTAAACTAAAAATCATAAAAATAACCCAACTAAAAATCCAAAAATTTTAAAATAAGAGAATAAATTTTTGAATCAACAAAAATAATTCCTTCATTAAAAATACACTAAAATACAAGGTGTTACACTTGTGATGAATTAGGAGTTGGCGTAAGAATGGCATAGTAGAATGTCAGGTGACGCGACAAGGTCACGGTGTAGTTTGGGAGTAGTCTCGAGCTATATGACGTGACATAAGGCATAGTTGTGAAAGGAGTCTTGTCGCGTTAAGTGTTAGGCTGAACTGTTAAAAGGGACAGTTAGCATGATGAGTCATGCTAGCCGGGTTAAGAGAAGGTTAGTATCAGAGTATGGCCCCTGTCCCTACGAGCAGGTGATCAACGTGTTATATGTTGGTCTCAAGTGATAAAGGGGTAAGGTACATGTGTAATTTGGTTAGACACATGCGCCGGACGGGTTCATCATATGTCATGGATAATCTGTCCTGAGCATAGTTGCACTGTGCTTAAGCCTCAGAGTTGGCTTAGAGCCTTGTAACTTGTATGGATGGGAATGAGGATTAGTATGGGCTAAGGTGCATGAAGATAGTAGCGGGTGTACTGTCTAAGGATGGGATGCGTGACTTCATCGGTCTAAGTCATGCGTCGGAACGCGGTTAATGAGAAGAATGAGATAGAAGTCTTAGTGTCTTAATCCTAAGGTGAATCATGGGTTCGTCTTAGTGAATGAGCACTCGAAGTAGAACGTCGAGTTTGGAAGAGGTAGTGACCGTAAGTAGACCCTAAAGGTCTTAGCACAGGAAAGGGTACGTAAGAATGCAGGAGAGAAGGAGAGTGTTTCAAGTGAAGTGTAGCTTATGTTTTCTAAGTTAAGTTGCCTATGTATTAGATAGAGAATGACGTTAAGTGTTCATTACGATGCTTTACGAAAGAAAATGCTAAGTGTTCAAAGGTATACGTATGTACGGCCCTCCTTGGCAGCCCCTTTTTACGCAACCAAAGTATTAATTGTACGCATGTGAATGGATGACTATATGCTGCATCTATTGTATTTATTTTCCAAGAAAAGAAAAGAAACGCTGAGGCCCGTGCCTCGAGCTTTAAACTGATGCTTTGACCGATGCGAAGAAAGTGTTTTAAAATGGTCCCTATGAACTGACGTTAAAATGTCCCTATAAAATGATGTTTTTATGGATGCCATGAACTGATGCTTTTATGAATGTCATGAGGTGATGCTTATGGATGCCATGAGAGACGATGTTTAAGCCCATGCTCATGAAATGATGTTTTCTCACAAAAAGAAATGTTTTCTCATGAAACGACTGTTAAATGAAAGAAAGAACTGAATGAAAGATCTAGCTCTTTAGAGCTGACATGAATGAATGAACTGAAAGGACTGAATGAAATGAACGTTTAATGTATGAAAATACGTAACGGCCATATGAATGAATGAAAAGGGTACCAATGAATGGGCAGATTGCAATGCCGGGTAAGTAGTACTGGTAGTGCACCTAGTATTGCCCTCTGACTGAAAAGGGATTTCCAACCCGTGGCCACGGGCAGAGTTGGGTCCAAAGGAAGACCGCTAACCCTAATACACGGGGCGTAACAGTGTATTCCAGCCAATTAAAGTGATAAGAAAGAATGGATTGATGCATGAATGCACGTATTCTTGAAGAAATGAAGGCATTGACGAGAGAAACGTTTTACGAAAAGAAAGCCCATTTTTAAAAGCAAAACCCCCGTCTAGTGATGTTTTCAAATGATTGCAGGAATGCATGTATACATGTATGTATAGTATGTATGGATGATGAATGCATGACTGAAAACCTATATTGTTATATTTTAACTGTATGAAGTAATGCTTACGAATCACAGACTCATTTTAGTTTTTTTATGTATGCCCCTCCCTCCATAGGAACTGAACGGTTAGGATGGACACAGCCCATGGGGAAGAGCACGAAGTCTAGGCATGGGTTTTAATTGTACAAGAGACCTTTCTATTGTAAGAATAATGCTTTTCGTTGTAAACCTCTTTTATTGCCAAAGCACATGTTATTTTATAAACGTAGAGTCTTGCACCCTGGGTATGGAAGTAAAAAGTTTTAAATAGAACAGTAATTCCCGTTGTCCTTTCTAAAATATTTTATAAAAAGTCTCACCACAAGGACGGGTGCTACAACTTATTTGTAAGACAAGTAACATGCTACAACAAATGCGGTAGCCCAATACACCCGGAGTAGTGTGCGTGAATGTCTTATTTCAGCTTCGCGTACAAGAAGCGCCAACTCCTTGTTCACAACCTCCTCATTTCTATTGGATAGCGCCATCTCCCTCATCTCGATCTCATCCGCTCTTTTATGGAGATCAATCTTGCTCTTTTCGATATCGTCGAGTATCTTCTCCAGCTCTTTCTTGGCTCTTAACAGTTCATTGTGAGTTTCTCTTAGATCGGACTTTCTGTATTGATCCTCCCCTACCCACTTGAAATACTTACAATATGGTAATCTCTAATCATTTTAAACATATTTTGGAAACATGTTAGATGCACATAATATTAAAAATTTTATTAAAGATGAATGTAGTTACCTTTGTGTTGTAATTAGGACACCCTAAGAAGGGTCGTCCTGGATTTCTTGTAGTAGATGAGTATCTTAGTTGGGCTTCAATTTCACAGAAGCATAATGGTTGACCCAGACTTCGTTTACCAAAAGATAAAGAAGAGTCCATGGTGGATGATGACATATTCTTAAACTGAAGGCGAAGAAGAAACAAAAGGAAAACAGACAATCAAGAACAAAACTAAAGTTTCAGCATCTTCTTTCAAAGACTATCAACTATCAAGACAAATTTAAAAGTCTCCACACATTTAAACTGAACAATTCTTACTTTCTACACATTTAATAAGATATTCTACGTGTTGGACCTTACAAATAATTAAAGTCTTCATCTTCCCATCATAAGCTAGATTCCTTAATCACCAAAACGATCTTTAATTTAGTACCATTTGCTCCTATATGTGAGATGAGAAAAACATAGGCTTGTTCAAAATTTGAGACATGGTGCTTATGAATATCAATCACATAATGCTCATGTTTCCTACCCAACTTATATAGGAGACATGATTTGAACGTAGATCCTGCATGAAAGATCATTCTTGTAAAGTTTGAAAAACAGCACACAAAATCATCCTAGTAACATTGTAACACATGTCTTACAAAAGAAATTATTAGTCAAGATAAAATACACAACTAAGAACAGATGAAGGAATTAAATTCTTCCTTGATACTCCTTAATAATCTCACGTGGACTCCTGGATACGTAGATGGAGAAAGAAGGAAATGGAACTTGCTAATTTATTGCTTAACCTGCAAATGATCGTGTTTCGGCTGGACGTAAAGAGTCTGAAGGACGGGTCACAGAATATAAAGATGCAACCTGCTGATGCACCACTTCACGGGAACGTTGAGTCGTTGACTTAGGCCGTAGACATTGGTATGCCTAGACAGCTGTGTGACATATCCCCAAGGACAGATCAAAGATGTCAAGTGCAAAAGAATATAAAATAATATATTTTCTTTTTAAATTTTGTTTACTATTTTCTTTCACTTTGGTATATATAAATTAAAAAATAATATTTTATTAGAAAATATGTGTGTGAATCGAAAAGGCCTATAGATAGATTATAAAGATGCAGCCTTATGATGCGCCACATATAGCGGACGTTGTCTTGGACGTAGATTCTGCTAGGCAAAGTCAGCTGTGTTATGTGTGACATCTCCCCGAGGACAGATCTAAGATGGGAAGTGCAAACAAATCTAGAAGAAAATATTAGGTGGCTTTACAGCAACAGTTGAGAGTCCCGCTAGTGTAATTGTTGTGTTTTTTTTATATATATATATTTTTTAGCAGTTTTAAATATTTTTCTAGAAAATAAAAAAATATAACATCATTAACAAATACTTATTTAATCACTTAACAGGTCGGAAGTAGAAAAAGAGTCATTCTCGGCCTATTGGATAACTTGGGCCTCGATTGGCGTTATATAGAGTCCCAACAGTATTTCGGTATGGTTGTGCGGTGGTGGTACGTACGTCTATGATAGTGAATGAAAAATAAGTGTTGAAAAAGTAAATAGAGATGGCGCCAAGATTTGGGGGGTTTGTTTTGTATTGGTTTTTGGTTTTGAATTGTGATTTTGTAGTTGATTGTATTCTACGGTTTTCCTCCATGGTGAATGAAGTTTATCAATAAAAGTAGGGGTGCTGTCCTCTTTTATTATTAAAAAAAAATTATTTGAAAGATTTCATGATTTTGCAAATGGCGGTACACATAAAAAGACTTTTAGGACAAGAAAAGTTGCAACAGTTTGAACATTTGCGTCTCTGTGTGTGATTTAATGATGTTGATTTAAAGAAGAAAAAAAGAATATAGAGGAAAAACTAAAAACCGACATGAGTAAATAAAAGTTAACATTTACACCAATCCAAGTCATTATCAATATTGTACGTCTCCATTGATCATGCGGTCCATTTATGATCAGCATTTGTCAAATTCGTCCCCTTTCGGAAATAGCTGTATTTTACTGTTCAGAAATGACTTTCACTCAAAGACAGACCATGTTAGTCCTATGGTCCATTTTCGGAAACAACTCTATTCCGGAAAAGACTTTCAGGTCTAAAGATCGAAGGGGTGACATTTTTTCCTCATTTCTTGAAAAAACACAAAAGAGGTACTGGATATATATAGTCTCATGTTTTTATTAATGTACCAATATTTCAATAAATAGCAGAGACTGGCGATATTATTCAAAGGACTTTTAGGTCAAGAAAAGGTACTACACTTTCAACATTTGCGTCTCTGTATGTGAATTAAGGGTGTTGATTTAAAGAAGAAAAAATAGTAAAGAGGAAAAGTCAAAAAAGACGACATGAGGATGTTGATTTAGAGTGGAAGAAACAAGTATAGAGGAAAGGAAAATGATACCATGCTCTCCTTAATTTGACTGCTTCCGTATTTTATTTTATAATATTTATTTTATTTAATAATAAAAGAATTAACTATTAACGTATTGATTTATTTTTTATTTTTTATTTTTTTATAAATGCTTGAATATGTTTAGACAATTTATGCTCACACCATCTTAGGACTGTTTTCATATATGGGACTAATATTTTCTTATCGTTTATCTATGTGGTCTGATACCAATTTGTACAATTGTGCTGCTACGGATAATTGAGTCAATGGATTTTAATAGTTGAATAAGATTTATAATAGTTAGTTTGATAGATTTCTAGTATCATATATAGAATAGATATATTTATATTATACTAAAACATATATTAGATAGCTTTAGTTTCTATAATAAGTTAATGAATTTATGTACATTAATAAATTGGTTTAATTGATTCAGGTACATAAATTCAATAAATGAGATTTATGTTATACCGTTCAAATATAAACCATACTGTTGAAAGACAATATAGAATGCTCGAACTCTAAATATAACATTCCAACAACCTTTAGAGGCGTACTGTTCAAACACTCAATTATCTCTTTGAATGAAAATGAGTACTAATAAATACTCGAATCATTCCCTCCATAAGCACACATCGTTCAAACTTGCAATCTCTCTTTCTCATGCCCATTCGATTACCCAACCATCGTTCACCACTAACTTTGTTGTTACTTTCACTCAGCCTCTTATCTGACAAAAGGTACGTTGTTAGCCATTGTATTTAATATAGCTTGTTTTCCAAAGGGTTTTGAATCCCGTTTGTGGATCCGATTCCCATTCTTTTATTTTTCGGCCAGACACACGGTGGATGGCAGTGTGAATGAGGTAGTGAGTTCATAAACTCATGGTTTAAGGGATCATTTCCATAAGTATTTAGGGGAGAAAAGATTGATGGTTTTAGTTTTGAGAAGGAGTTGACTCAGCCATTAATGTCTTCTGGAGTCCCGTGTTTGAATCCTAAATGTTCGAACTCTTAAAGTTGCCAAACACCATTACTTAACAATCGAACACTTAATAGCAGAGTTCAAACTATTACTTAACATTTGAACATAAGCTCTATCCATTCGAACCATATCTGCTAGTTCGGACCACGTCATTTCCCACTGTCGCTAATTATATTGTTCGAACGGGGTCTAGTTTCATTCGAACACCAATCTGAATACGTGTCCGGGAAGAACTTTTGTTCAAATACTACATTAGTTCAAACAACAACCTGAATTAGTGTTCAAGTTATAACTTGTTTACATACTGCTTGTTGTTCGAACAATATTTCCGTTAGTTCGAACACCGACCTAAATATGTGTTCAACTTCGCACTTTTAGAACATACCACTTGTTGTTTGAACAAAGTTTATATTAGTTCGAACATCAACTTGAGCTTCGATTCTAACGAAGCTCGAATTTTGTCTCTTGTTCAAACGACATTCCTGTCTGTTTGAACACAAACCAAAATACAAAATTTACTTAAAATACTAGTGTATCAGAATGCTTCAACTATTTATTAATCTTAATAATCATTTTTTTAATCTGCAAATTTAATACATCATTTCTACTTATGGATCAAAACGTGCTTAGTCATCAGAGGGAACATCATTGATTGCACTGAACCGCCCTCCCAGGCCGATGACTTCAACAACATCATTGATTCATTAGGGAGGGCAGGACTATCAAGTCTATATTCACTGATAGGAGATGGGGTTCTATCTGTGACCAGTCGGGGTTGCCCATCTTGACCTAGTGTACGAGTTCTATCAAGGAGTTAGTGAGTTGGTTGCTGCAGATGAGGCATTCACCTTTACTGTACGGGGATGAGTATTACATTCTTAGCTGAGAAGATAGTCGAGATTATTCACATCCCTCGTGATCTCGTGTCCATATTTTTTCATTGAAAGCGGTTCAACAAAAGGATGGATTCGAGGAGCTCATGGAGCAAACTTCCCCAGAGGATGAGCTTTCCGATGAGGAGGTATGTCGGTCGATGGTCAAGAATACAACTCCTCCTTATCATGGAAGCAAGGCTATCAGGTAGGTTGACTGCACAACATTCTTTCGGATGTTGGTGTTGATTAACATTGATCGAGCTAGATTCATATTGTGATTGGCGAGAGGCTATTCGATTGATCTGCCCCTATATTACCTGTCCCGGATCAAAGATGAGTGTAAGTACTTGTTCGGAAGTAGTCTGCCATTTGCGCTGACGATCTCTAGACTGCTTCTATTTGCGGGAGTGGAGGTCACTTCTTTTGAATGTTGACAATCACAAACAAGCCCTATATATATCTTCACATTGAACAAATGTGAGGGCCACCTCCGTACTTGGTAGCAGTCGGAGCTTGCTAAGGGCACGAGTATTCCACCCTCAGAGTGATGTACTACTGCCCTTGTAGCAACTAGACGTAGATATGAGATCATTGATATTGTGCACACAAAGGTTAGTGCGACATTATTGATATTGTTCGCACAAAGATATGTCTTGCCATTGTTGATATTTTGCCCACAGAGATTCGTGCAGCAATTCCTGAATTGCGGATGAGCCTTGTCGCTGATATTGATTGGAGCATGCCATCTCTCATTGATTGACATATAAATAGGGTGGATGCTCATTTGAAGGAGATAGAGCTAATTGTTAGGACTCTAGGCATGGAGTAAATTTATTACTAGACATTAATTCTTGTTATGTGATATGTTATATATTTTAATATAATTTTTTACCAGGTTGATGGTTTTACACAATGGACATCTTGTAAAAATGTTTATACATGATCTATTTTTATATTTAATGAAACCAAAACACTGTAAGTTCTAACGTCTGCTCAAACAACAATATTTCGGTTCCAACAATTAAAGTTCAATACTTCGCATCCAAAATATATAATTCTTTTACCAAAATGTCCATTCAAACTACTATTATACGTTTCAATAGAAATTTTCCTTAGTTCGAACGGTCAACCATCAGTTCAAAAAGTAAATTTGTTTGGGGACGATAGATAATTTTTGTAGCAATTGGATTTGTTAGATAATTTTTTAACTGTGTTTAGAACCTAAAAACATTTAGTTGACTATATAAGTAATGAATATGGTATGAACTTTGGTATGAGAGCTAGAAGTAGATTTTCTGGTAATATATACAAGAATGACAAATTTGATATAGGAATTTGATCAATATAAATTAAGGGTTCTTGATCTTTACAATATGTCTTTCAAGTTATTTCACATACACTTTTCAATATTTAACTTTGTGTAGCCTCTGTATGTGATGTTTTCATTTGCCCTTGAGATACAATGACTCGAGCAATATTGCAGGGTGGCAGAGAGATTGAATTTTATAAAGCTAAATAGAATGGAGGGTTTTGTGATAAATTGAATAAGGTTATTTTAGCCTACAGCGGTGGCTTAGACACATCGGTCATTGTCCCATGACTGTGATGATCCTAATTTATGATCAAATTACTTACCTCGCTGCGCTTCTTCTTTAATAACACTTCATAACTCGACACCTATATGCAATAATAACTATCACTAAATTTGTTTGGGAACAAATAAGAACTAATATCCTACTAAATTAAATTCACATCCTAGAACATAAACAAATAAATATTCTATTTATTACAAAAACTCAGTGAATACTGATATCTTAAATTATTTACAATACTAATAGCATATTCTTACTTTCATAATATAACTTAGTATAATACTTTGAGATATGATCAATTCTATTAAAGTAAATAATAAAAACCTAAATTCTTAAAATAGGCTTCCTTTCTTAACAAAATTATTAAATCTTATAAGAAACCTAATAAATATTAATATTGTTTAAATATTCTTAACATAATAATTTATTAAAATTCTATTAAATAGACAAATGAATATTAACAAAATATTAGGCTCAATAATATACTTTAAAACATATTTCAAATTCTTTCAACACTTTCTTAATAAAATGAGCATGTGACTAATATATTTATTTAAGAAAATTAAACTCAACTTTAATTAAAATGATATAATAATATTCATAATTAACATATACTTAACGTAAGGTTACAAATATAATTATACTTGAAATACTGCTTCAAGATACTAGATTAAAAAGGGCATACTTGTAATTTCTATCAATTAACACTTGGAAACCTAAATATACAACATGTATCATTAGAAGAGAGAACAGAGGCTCGGGAGAGGGGGGTGCAATAGAGGGGCTCACCGAGAGAGACGCTGACGTGCGGCGGTTCTGGGTAGTTCGCAAGGAGTCACGGCGGCATGACTGGGTGATTCTTTGGGCAGGGAGGAGCAACTCCGAGAGACGAAGAGAGAAAGTTCTATCACACCGAAAAGCAACCGAGAGAGAAAGCAGGGGCCACGGTCGTAGGCCTACCGGGATGGAGTAGGTGCCACCGGGGGAGAGCTGGTCGGCGATTTCTGGCACCGTGGGTGGTGCTCCGACATCCTGTGGTGGTGGTGGTTGATTTCGTGTGTTGCATGGTGGCTATCCGAGCTTCGGCTTCATGGCTCCCTAATGCGAACTGTTGTGCATGGGATTTGTTGATGTATCGACGTGGTGCTTCGGCTGGTGGTGCAAAGTGAGGTCATGGTGGTGGAAGTCTCTTCACAGTGGCGTGCACGGTTGTGCATGGTTTGGATGGTGGAGTTGGCGCGGAGGTTTCGTCATCGAGTCGTGGCCCTAACGGTGCTCTGTTTGATGGGTGCAAGACAGGGCTGCATTGGTCGTCCCTTTAGGTGGTCAATGGTGGTGTCGGCATACTCTAGGTAGGGGGCTGAGTGCGGCTAGACAGAGGCTTGAAATAGTTCTCGATCTGCGGTGTGTGGTTTTCTTCATGCAGTAGATATGCTGTATATACATATATATATATGTACATATATATGTGATGAATCAAGAGGAAACCTAGAGGAAAAGAGACGTGTATGAGCATGGGAGTGGAGACGTGCGGGGAAAAGTGGAGGGAAAACATGGAAGTTAAAGGTATGAGAGTTATCCTAATAACATTAAAATATGAATAGTAATAATAATAATGATACGATAATAATTCTATTAAAATTAACAATTTATTAATAATATAAAATCTGATAAAATAATAATAATAATATTTATAGCTATATGAAATAAAACTTATTTTATAGCCTAAACTTAGGATCGGGTTGTTAAAAAGGTTCTCTTTCGACTGCCCTTCTATAGGTGCAACACAAACTTTCCTCTACTGTCAGATTTATTTCTAAAGAACGTAGGCATTGTGATTGTCCAACTCAAGGTATCACAATGTGAAATGCAAGGAAATCGAATTTGCCCCTAGTTTTACTCGCAGTAAATTAGAGAAAACTATGTCTACTCATCAGAAAATAATCCCTAGTATACATCTATTATGTATACAACGTCAAAACACCACTCCAAATGTTTTGCTCCGCACCAAAACCAACTTCTTTAGCATGCTTTGTATGGTATTCCCTCACTTCTTCTGATAAAATATACATCCCAACCTTTGATTCTTCAACATGAGTATTTCTACCTTCCCTTTCATTCTTGTCCAAAATATTGGCCTCGTTATTCGGACATCAAAGTCATTAATATAAATACTTAAGGAGAATATAACATAAGCCGTTGTTTAATATATACGCAAATAACATATATAGTAATAACTTGTTAAGATTATGTTGGCTTACTTTTGGGTAATTGAGAGCTATTATTTCCTGTTGTAGGTGATTTGTAATTCCTTTGAATAAGGGAATTAGTTAAGATCTTTATTTTATTTTCCTTTAATTTAGGATCTTAATTTCTAAATATTTGCTCTTGTAAACTTATATATAGCAGTCTATTTTTTACTATGATAAACATACAAAGATACAGTTTTCTCAAAACTTGATTTTATCATGGTATCAAAACAATGATCTTGTTGACTCTATAAAACACTTTCGCCTACTCTGATCACACCATGTCTACATATGCGATTGATTCCTGAGATCCTCTTTTTTTTAATGCTTCTGATCATCTTGGCATGATTCTTGTTCCAAAAGTCTTAGATGGAACCAATTATGCTATGTGAAGAGATCTATGTTGATAAGTCTCAGTGCCAAAAACAAACTGGGGTTCATCAAAGGAACAATTCCAATACCAAATGAAATGATCCAAAATACTCTTTATGGTAGCGTCGCAACGATATGGCCAGTGCTTTCTTGGATCTTTAACTCTCTAAGTTAGGAGCTTACAAACAACGTACTATTAGTTGAAACACCTTCAGAGATTTGGACAGGCCTTCAAGAACGTTTCTCTCAAGGTAATTTTTCCCATCATTATTAAACTCAGCGATCTATTGTTGAATTGAAACAAAATCAAGATTCATTTTTTTCTTACTATACAAAGATGAAAATGTTGTGGGATGAGCTAACTACTTGCAGTCCTTCAATTATGTATACCTGTGGAGGACAAAAAGACCTAAAAGAAAAAGGGGAAAATATTAGGCTGGGACAATTCCTTATAGGATTGAATGAGACATACTCTGCTGTGCGAGGGCAAATCATGTTAATGCATCATCTACCAGCTGTCAAAAAGGCATATTCACTTTTATGTGAAGAAGAAAAGTAGCGAGGACTTACGAAGGGCCAAGGGTACTGATCTCATTCATGCGATGAGTATCAAAACTCATGCAACTTTAAGGAATCACAGTCTGATATTCAATGAAAAAATAGACAGTGGCCATCATCTCATTCCAAGCTACAAGGAAGGAAAATCTCTGCTATGTTCTTACTGTGAGGGCACAACTCACACCGTGGATCGTTGTTACTACTTGAATGAATTACCAATTGGTCACAACTCCATGGCAAAGATGTCCAGCTGCCAAATCGAAGTAGAAGAATTGTCGCACATCAACCCAGCGTCGAGATGCATCAGGACACAGTAAAGGCACCAACTAAACAAACTCCCCAATTTACCTCTGAAGAGCTTGCCCAAATAAAAGCTTTTTTTAGAAATGGTAAAAATCCTGCTTGAGCAAAATATATAGGTATCTCTAAACCTTTCCGCTCATCCTTTAGTGCACAAAAGATAGGCTTGAATCAATAGATTATTGATAGCGGTGCAATAAACCACATAGCAACTTCAGTACCTAGTACCTCTCCTTTATCTTTTCAAGTAACCTTGCTCAATGGTTCCTATTCTAGGATAACTGGAATTGGCTCAACACAACTCTCAAATCATCTGCATGTTAAAAACATACCATGTGCACCATCTTTCCATGTTAATTTACTTTTAGTGAGTCAACTTATAGCTACCATGAATTGTTCAATCCATTTTTTCCCACTTTTTGTATATTGCAAGACCTAGCTTCCAAGAAGATAATTGGTTTGGGGAAGCAGCTTAATGGCTTGTACTACTTTGTTCCTCAAGTGAAGTCTACACCAATTTCCTTTCTTGTCACCTATCGTGTTGATTTTACTACAAATATTCCATGGCACAAGCGGTTAGGACATCCCTCCAAGGCAGCTTCAAAATTTTTAGTCAATATTATTCCTTCATTTGTATATGATCCTCAACATTCTTGTGAAAATTTCCCTTTGGCAAAGCAAACACGTTTACCATTCTCTTCAAGTTCTATTCAAACTTTGCATTCATTTGATCTTATTCATTGTGATATTTAGGGAGCCCTTCATACTGCAACTCATATAGGGGCACATTATTTCTTAACCATAGTTCATGATTATACTCGCTTCACTTGGATTTTTTTAATGAAATTCAAATCTGAAACACAAGGATTACTTAAAACATTCATCTCTTTTGTAAACACTCAATTTAATTGCCAAGTTAAAAGCATTAGAAGTGATAATGCCTCAGAATTTATATCCATGAAATCTTATTTTTCCTACCTTGGCATTTTATTTCAAGGCTCATGTCCATCTACACCTCAACAAAATGGTGTAGTTGAATGAAAATATCGTCATCTCTTAAACGTTGGCTGGGCCTTAAGATTTGATGCTAATCTTCCTTTACGATTTTGGGGGGAAGAGTCTACTTACCGCTGCCTATCTTATAAATCGTCTTCCCACCCCTGTGTTGCAACATAAATCTCCATATGAATTGTTGTATAACAAACCACTTATCTACTCCCACTTACGAGTTTTTGGATGTTTTTGTTATGCAACCAATCTACAACCATCCAACAAATTTGACTCTTGAGCTAGAAAATGCATCTTTGTCGGTTATCCTATAGGCCCAAATGCCTATTGCTTATATGATCTCAACACTCAACAATTTTTCTCAAGTCGTGATGTCATTTTTCATTAACTTTTCTTGCTATAAAAAAATCACTAGAAAACACTCTTTCCCAAACTAGGATATTTGATTATATCAATGATCCATCTCCACCTTAAACCCATCATGTTTCTCCAACATCCGAGATCACCACTACATCACCCATTTCTTCCTCTATATCCTTTCCTGCACCTCCTCTTTGCAGAAGTGAACGTGTTAGACAACCATTCATTCTCCTTCGAGATTTTCATTGTGGACATGTTAGTAGAACACCATCAACTGCAGGTTCAAAACATGCTTCTTCGACTAAGTCAGGTACTCAATATCCTTTAAGTACCTACCTTTCCTATGATTCTTTGTCTTCTACTCATAAGCATTTTTTTATACCATTTCAAAGTGTCCTAGAACCAACCTCATATGCTCAGGCTATCTTAGATCCAAAATGGCAAGAGGCAATGCAACGTGAACTTGATTCCCTCACTACACAGAAGACATGGTCCTTGGCTCCTTTGCATGCTGGTCACCAACCCACTGGCAGAAAATGGGTCTATCATATCAAATACAATTCTGATGGCACGATTGAATGCTACAAAGGATTTTCTCAACAAGAAGGCTTGGATTACACCGAAACATTTACTCTTGTTGCCAAATTGACCACTGTTCATTGTGTTCTTGTTGTTGTTGTTGCAAGACATTGGTCATTGTATCAAATGGATGTGACCAATGCCTTCCTACATGACTCCACCACTAGGTCTTTGTCGATACGGGAAGAAGCTTGTATGTCGAATGCATAAGTCTCTTTATGGGCTTAAACAAGCTCCTCAAAATTGGTTTGCAAAATTTTCTCATGCTATCAAGAAGGTTTCCTTTGTTCAATCACATTCAGATTATTCATTGTTTGTGAAGACTAAATGCTCATCTACAACTATGGTGCTTATCTATGTAGATGACATAGTGATAACTGGAAATGATGCAACTGCTATATACTGCCTTAAACAATTTCTTCATCGGCAATTTCATATTAAGGATCTTGGTCTCCTTAGGTATTTTCTAGGGTTGAAAGTTGCAAGGTCCAAAGCAGGTTTGTTATCTCTCAACGAAAAATAAACTTTAGAGATCATAGGTGATGTTGGATACTTGGGTACTCAACCATCAAACTTTCCCATGGAGATGAATCTGAAGCTAACAAATCATCAAGGTGATCTGCTACATAATCCAGCTCGCTACAGGAGGTTAGTTGGACATCTAATCTATCTCACAATTATAAGACCGAACATTACATACTCAGTCAATATCCTAAGCCAATTTATGCATGCTCTGAGAAAGCCTCACTGGGATGCTACTCTTCGTATTATCAAGTATTTGAAAGGGAGTCCTGGTTTAGGTTTGTTGTTCTCAAGCAACTCCTATACTTTAAAGGCTCATTTTGATGCTAATTGGGCAAATTGTCTTATGACAAGAAGATCAACTATAGGTTATTGTGTGGTACCAGGGAATTCATTGATTTCTTGGAAAGCAAAGAAGCATAAAACAATTTCAATATCATCCTCAGGAGCTGAGTACAGGTCCATGGCAGTGGCAATCTTTGAGCTAACTTACCTCAGATTTTAGCTCAATGATATGCAAGTTTCTACAGGACCAACAAGGCTATTATGTGATAATCAAGCTGCTCTCCACACAGCAGCAAATCCAGTATATCATGAGCGCACCAAACACATAGAACTTGATTGTCACATTGTAAGAGAAAAGATACAAGATGGTTAGATCATCACCAAATTTGTCCCTTCTCATTTGCAGCTAGCAGACAACTTTATGAAAGCTCTTGGAGGAAATGTGTTTAAGAAGTTAAGAATCAAGTTGAACATGCTGGATATACATGCTCCAACTTGAGGGGGAGTGTTAAGATTATGTTGGCTTAATTTTGGGTAACTGTGAGATATTCTTTTCTGTATTTAGGTGATTTGTAATTCCTTTGAATAAGGGAATTAGTTAAGATTTTTATTTTATTTTCCTTTAACTTAGGATCTTAATTTCCGATTTGCTCTTGTAAACTTATATATAACAATCTATTTTTTTACTGTGATATACATACAAAGATACAGTTTTATCAAAACTTGATTTTATCATAACTAAAATTGAAAATATTATGAGTTCAATATTTTAACATGCATAATAAAGATTGATAGTTTCTTATTGATAGAAATATTATAAATATTGATTTTTTCTTATTGCATATTTACCTTATTTTTTCCTGCTAATGTAAGACTATTTGTAGCTAATGGTAATTTTCTTAGTTTTTATAAAACTATTTCCTGTGGATTAAATTTGTGGCAAATCACTTTTTCTCCTCACAAATCAATGTTTGTGGGAATTGTAATTGCAACTAGTTATTTTCCAAAACTATATTTACCATAACTATTTCCCACATTACATATATCGTCGAAATTAGTCTTCTTTTCCAACAATTTACAACCAAATCCAAATGGCTATATGCATTACTTCCCATGACTAATCCTGCCAGAAAAACGACTAATCCCACAAGAAGTGGTTGTGGGAAATACAATCTAGTGTGTCAAATTATATATCGCAAGCAACACGCAAGTGATTCTGGTCGGAAACAGTTTTTCCCATCAATTATGGGGCTATTTCCACAAAATACCTCCACAACAAAATCCAGAATCTGTTGAGAACCTTCCATCATAGAAGATACTAATGAATGAAGGTGCATGCTATTATTGTGTGATCACCCGTCAGAGATAGAAATAGCATTGAATGATTTGCAACAATCACTACAACAGAAACCCTCTTTTGGGACGAAATGTTTCATCCCAAAAGATTGGAATTTCATCCCAAAAGGTTGTCGTGATAGACATTCTGGGACGAGAAAAAATTTCATCCTAGAAAATATCTTTTCATCACAAAAAGGTTGTCATGTAAAACTTTATGCCACTTCTTCGCGACCAAAGAACATATTAAATAACTCCTCTTGAGAGATAGATGATGCAAGATTAGAGATCAAGCAGCTAAGATCAAGGCATAGAGAAATGGAGGACACAGTACGGTCGAATGAAGTTGATTTAGAGATTTGATTTAGTTAGTGACAACAAGAGGAGTAGTGGAGAGAGTTATCAATTCAGCTCCAAGAAATGCTTCATGAGATGCAGATGACAATGTCTACACAATTTATGCTCACACCATCTTAGGACTATTTTCATATATGAAACTAATATTTTGTTATTGTTTATCTATGTGGTTTGATAACAATTTTCACAATTGTGTTGCTACGGATAATTGAGTCAATGGATTTGAATAGTTGAATGAGACTTATAATAGTTAGTTTCATAGATTTCTAATACTATATATAGAATATATATTTATATTATACTAAAACATACATTAGATAGCTTTAGTTTCTACTGTAAGTTAACGAAATTATGTACATTAATAAATTAGTTTAATAGATTAAGGTACATAAATTCGATAAATGAGATTTATGTTATACCGTTCAACTATAAACTATACTATTCAAAGACAATATAGAATGCTCGAACACTAAATTTAACATTCGAATGACCTTTAAAGGCTTATTGTTCAAACACTCAATTATCCATTCGAACAAAAAGGAGTACGAATAAATACTCACATCCTTCCCTCCATAAGCATATATCGTTCAAACTTGCAATCCCTCTTTCTCATGCCCATTTGAATACCCAACTGCCACCACCAACTTCATTGTTACTGTCACTCAACCTCCTATCTGCCAAAAGATACATTGTTAGCCATTGTATTTAATATAGCTTGTTTTCCAAAGGGGTTCGAATCCCGTTAGTGGATCTAATCCCCATTCTTTTATTTTTGGGCCACACTCATGGTGGATGGTTGTGTGAATGAGGTAGTGAGTTCATAAACTCACTTCCATAAGTATTTAGGGGAGACCCATCAATCTTAAAGATTGTTGGTTTTAGTTTTGAGAATGAGTTGACTCAGCCATTGATGTCTTCTAGAGTCTCGTGTTTGAACGTTTGGACTCTTAAAGTTTCCAAACACTATTACTTAACAATCAAACACTTAATAGTAGAGTTCAAACTATTACTTAACATTTGAACGTAAGCTTTGTCCATTCGAACCATATATGTTGGTTCGAACCACGTCATTCCCCACTATGGCTAATTATATTGTTTGAACTGGGTCAGATTTCATTCGAACACCAACTTGAATACGTGTTCGGGAAGAAATTTTGTTCACATACTACATTAGTTCGAACGACAACCTGAATAAGTGTTCAAGTTATATCTTGTTTACATATTACTTGTTATTTGAACAATATTTCTGTTAGTTCAAACACCAACCTGAATATGTGTCCAACTTCATACTTTTAGAAGATACCGCTTGTTGTTCGAAAAAAGTTTATATTAGTTCGAGCACCAACTCGAGCTACAATTCTAGTACAGTTTGAATTATGTCTCTTGTTCAAACGACGTTCCCGTCTATTCAAACACAAACAAAATACAAAATCTACTTAAAAATACTAGTGTATCAAAATGCTTAAACTATTTATTGATCTTAACGATCGTTTTTTTTAATCTACAGATATTATACATCATTTCTACTTCTAGATCGAAACGTGCTTAGTCATCAGAGGGAACATCATTGACTGCACTGAACTGGCCTCTCAGTGACTTCAACAACATCATTGATTCATTAGGCATGGTAGGACCATCAAGTCTATATTCACTGATAGAAGGTGGGGTCCTATCTGTGACAAGTTGGGGGTTGCCTATCCTGACCTAGTGTACGAGTTCTATTAGGGAGTTAGTGGGATGGTTGCCACAGATGAGACATTCACCTTTATTGTATGGGGGTGAGTATTACATTCTCAGCTAAGAAGATAGTTGAGATTATTCACATCCCTTGTGATCTCGGTCCATATCTTGCATTGAAAGTAGTTCAACAAGAGGATGGACTCAAGGAGCTCATGGATGAAACTATCCCAGAGGATGAGCTTTTTGACTAGGAGGTATGTCAGTCGATGGTCGAGAATACAACTCCTCCTTATCATGGAAGCAAGGCTATCAGGCAGGTTGACTGCACAACAATCTTTCGAATGTTGGTGTTGATCAGAATTGATCGAGCTAGATTCATATTGTGATTGGCGAGAGGTTATTCGATTGATCTGCCCCTATATTGCCTATCCCGAATCAGAGATGAGTCTAAGTACTTGTTCGGAAGTAGTCTACCACTTGTGTTGACAATCTCTAGACTACTACTTGCAAGAGTGGAGGTCACTTCTTTTGAGTATCACAAACTGGACCTATAAATATCTTCACATTGTGCAAAAGCGAGGGCCACCTCCATACAAAGCAGCAGTCGGAGCCTGCTAAGGGTACAAGTATTCCACCATCAGGGTGACGTACTACTTCCACCGTAGCAGTTGGACATACATATGAGATCACTGATATTGTGCGCACAGAGGTCACTGCGGCATCATAGATATTGTTTGCACGGAGATACGTGCTGCTATTGTTTATATTCAGCCCACAGAGATTTGTGCAGAAATTCCTGAATTGCGGATGAGCCTTGTCGCTGATATTGATTGGAGCATGACACGTCTCATTGATTGACATATAAACAGGGTGGGTGCTCATCTGAAGGAGATAGACCTTATTGTTTGGACTCTGAGCATGGAGTAAATTAATTACTAGACATTAGGGTAGGTTTGGAGGGTGAGATGAGAATTTTGTATTTTGTTTGAGAGTTTAAAATATTGTATTTTAATATTATTATTATTTTGGGATTTGAAAAAGTTGAATTGTTTATTATATTTTGTATAGGGACTTGAAAAATGTGTAATTCTTGTTTTGTATCATGTTATATATTTTAATATAGTTTCTTTATTTAGTTAATGGTTTCACACAATGGACATCTTGTACAAATGTTTACACATGATCTATTTTTATATTTAATGATACCAAAATTCTATAAGTTCGAATGTCCGCTCAAACGACAATATTTCGGTTCCAACAATTAAAGTTCAATACTTCACGTCCAAAATATATACAATTCTTTTGCCAAAATGTCCATTCGAATGACTTTATACGTTTCAATAGAAATTTATCTTGTTTTAAGCTTCATATCCTTGTTTTCTGGCTGGGAACATTCCCAATGGTTCATTGTCCACTTCAAGAACCAAAGGGCTCTTTAGTTTTGGACTCTTGCTCCCAATTTAATAGGGAGAATAAAATTATATAAGATTAAGAAATTTAACATCATGTACTCGTTTATTTTGTAATCGATGCCTAGTAGTTCTAGAATCTTTATTTTATGAGAGAGACAGAGAGAGAGAGGAGCAGTCCCTTGAGATGACTTCTATCAAAGTATCTGGTATTGAATCTTTTTTTGCAAGACTTCGTTAAATACTCTCAGAGGAAAACAAATTGTGGAGTGGATGTTGCTTTCTTTTCATTAGATGTTTTATGGTTATCTAACAGAATGATTTGCTTTCCTTTTTTCCTCTTATTTTACTTGTATAAAGAAAATGCTTTCTAACTTTTCCCATTTTCAGTGAGAATTATAGTTGTGATGTTGTTTGCTTCACTGCTAATGTTGGCCACGTATGTAATTAAGTAGCAACATCTGCTAATTTCTACAAAATTGAATCGCTTATTTTGTGTTCCTGTAGAAGGAAGTTTCAGATGATACTATTCACATGCACCGCACCAAAGTTTAGTACTTACTCATTTTCAGTACTCTCTTTTAATATTCCATTTCAATATAATTAACGATAAAAAAAGTATTCCAATTGAATATAATATACAATACTAGTTAGTGAGCATTTTGACCTGGCTGCAGGAATCGACAGTAGACTATTGGCTGCATGTTTCTCTTATCTCGCTCGAAATTGTTATCTGGTGAGATCAATTAATTTCTTTTCTTATTTTTATTTGTTGAATGTGGCAACCTCTTGTGGTTTAACTTAAGATATTTTTTACACAAAATTTAGTGTCCTATTTTGATATATTTTTGTTATTATAGACAATGCTCAATTCATTAGTATTATGTTTTTCAACGTGACTTCTAGAAAAAACTTTAATAATATATAGGCTTTTATATATAAAAATATTATGCTTTTCAACAACATTTTTTCTTGAAAACATTTTAATAAAATATAGGCTCTTACATTAAAATAAAATGTTTTTTTTAAATAATAATAATAATAGCATAAAGCTTTTGTAAACCAAAAAGTAAAATACCGGGTATAGCCCGGATCAACCCGGATTTTCGGGTTTCAAAATTCCAATTTCATCCTGGTTTCGACCCCGGGTCATAATCTGGGCCAATTTAGATACTGACTTCATGAAGCCCTTTGCCGTAAGGTACTGACTTCCAGTTTTAAATCTGTCCAAACAAAGTAGACGCTTAAATTTCTCTACTGTCTTTAATTCGACTCGATCCAATTGCATCCCTATTTCACACGGTTTTGACTTCTAGTCTTCATTCCTCTTTCGATCATGTATATCCTTTAATTTCTTTGCCTTGTCGAATTTAATTCCAGCCTCTTGAAGTTCAATGGCATAAGGTATTGTTATCTAGCGGTCAATCTCATATACATCATCCTTAAATTTCTTTGCCATATTGAATTCAACTGCAACCTCCTCAAGCTTTGAGCCAAATGGAATTGATTCCCAGTCCTCAGTCTCTGCCATAATGACTTTGAATCCAGACTTTTTAGATTTGTTGGCATGAGAAATTGCCTTCCTCATATTTCCCATTTTTGCAAGTAATGGAATGACACCATTACAAATAAGACCAAATAGATGCTTAAATATCTCAACCTTTTTGAGTTTGACTCCTACCTCATGACGTTCTCTGGCTTGATCTATTTTTGTATCAAGTATTGAAATACTAATGGTTGCAGGTTTGAGACCAAGGTGATGCTCAAACTCTGCATTCTTGAATCTGAACCCAACCACTAAACATTGACATACCATGAGTGGAAGTGAAGGGGTAAAAGCTTCATGTGTCAAACAAAGTAGATGCCTAATCTTTTCGGTTGAATTATAACTTGAAGCATCGACATTCCATTGAAATGGTAAAAAGTAAGAGAAAAAACATAGTGCCAGATCATTAAGTCGTGTCTGGATAATCAGAGCTATGGAGTTTGAGCTTTCAAAATTAATAATTCCTTCTTTCTACTCAGTATCGACAATATGTTTTCCTAAATTTATAGATCTGCTACGAAGTAGTGTTTCTCGCTCATCCCAAAAAATTTAGCCAAAATGAAGAATGGAAGTTGATTTTCAAATAACAGTAGATCACGAGCTATTCTAGGAAGCACCCACGTCAATTGAAAGATTGGATCACCTTCAGGATCTCTTGTTTCCCGATATATTTTATACTCGTGTAACAACTCAATAATGAAACACCCATCAAGTAGCATCATTTCGACAAACTCATATGGGTTCTGGCTAATGCATTTCTGCATAGTATTTATGAGCTCTTTCTTTCAATTCCCATGATGTATGTTTCTACACTTCCTTTTGTTCTTTTAAGCGTATGTTGTAAATAGCGCAATTTATACTCTTCCATAAGCCCTTGGCCAACCTTGCCTTGGTCATTGTAAGGACCGATGGCAAGCAGCACAAGCTTATAAGCCTTCTCATTTACGTCACATAACTCCTCATGCACTTTATACATCCAACTCTCTTTAGCAATTTGAGTTAAGACAGCAAGCTTTTCCACAATACGAGTGGAGAGTGTATTCAGCCTGCTCATATTGTAGAGAAGTTGTACAAGTCTCTATTCCTAATACAAAGCATACAAATTCTCACTAATTTTGACAAAAAATTCTGAAAGAAAATTGCAAGATTTTTAATTCTTAATGCGAATAGAGAGAGTAGAGCTCATATTCTAGAGAAATACTACAAAATTTGTGCTCCAAGTATTTGCATACAAATTGTCACTAATTTTATATTCTTTTCCATAAAAATATTACATGTACCGATTGGAGGATTCTGTTAGTATTTATCTTGTGTCATTAATGAGGATGTACAAAACACATGCTTTTTTAATAGGATTAATAAAATATTTTATGGGATACTTGTCAATTTAGTGGTCTGTGGAATTTCTTCCATTCCAGCATAAAATTAAGGTGGTAAAGGTAGAAATCATGCATCCATCTTTCTTGGGGTTTCTTCCTTTCCGTTTATTTTGTTTAGACAATTAGCAGGTGATATTTTTTAGTATTGTGGCTTAGGTTCCAATTTTCATAGTAGGAATTATTATTTGTCTTTCTATTTAGGCTTTCAAAATCGCAAAAGTAGCTGAACTGAATGGAAATGGTATTCCATTCCTTTTCGAAGAGGGAAAGCACCTAGGTTGGATGGAAAAGCATTAGTGAAGTGACTTATTGTCAAGAGCTCACCAATGTGGAAGACTAAATGCAAATTTCTGCCCATTATTCAGAAAGAAAGCCAATGGATTATTCGAGAGAATTCAACTTCTTTTTTGGATGGGAACTAGGAAGGGATGGATCCTTGGTTCATAAGGATTTTGTCATCCCTCATCCTCACTTTATTTTTTTTTCAACAAACTTGTATTGAATTAAAATGGAGAATACAAGAGGATAGGACAGGGAAGCTTGAAAAAAATCTCTTTACATAAATTGCAGTGCAAACCGAAAAAAAAATAAAAAATAAAAATAAATGGGCAATGGGAACAATAAATAGGACCCTAACCCTTGTTCTCAGGCAATGCCAAGGAGGGGCCCTCTTGGGCAATTACTTATCCTCACTTACAGGTCAAAGATCTATACCCAACCATTCGATGGCGCATCCCAAAGGTTTAGGCACTCAATAACCCAACTTTGCTTCAAAAGGTAAACAAATTCTCCATCAGGAATAAACACTAGAGTATGGAAACATACTCTAAATGGCCGTTTTGCTTTGAAGTGTGCATGGAACTTATCGAGGGACCAAGACTACAACTTTCCTCCATCCAATTTTATGAAATTGTGGTAATCATGAGAAATATTTGGCATAGAAGGAATAAGTTTATCTTTGAAGATCAGTTACATGTCCCCAAAGGGTGATGCAAACAGCAAATGATAGTTTGGAGGAGTTTCAACAAGCTCAGTTATTAAAAGATGGGCAGAACAGATCGTAGAATGACAAGAACAGGGATTCAAACTTGGAAGAGCCCAGAAAGGGTTTATCTCAAGGCAAATTTCGATGCAGCAATAGATTGGCACTGGCGTAATTGTGAGAGACTGAAAAGGATAAATATTAGCTGCACTACATGAACAGAAGAGTGGTTTTTATAAACTTGAGATAGCAGAATGTCACTACTGGTAATAAAGGCCCTATAGAAAACAGAAGGAGTGGCTTAGGGAGTTGAACTCTCTCCTTAAGCCCAAATCATTAACATCCACGACCAATATTTCTATCTTATCTGATCTCATCTAACACAATTGATTGTTTGTGATACCCCCATATGATATGGATATGAGTACGTGGTGTATGGGATCCCACATTGCTTGGGAATGAGAAGTTCTTGCTCTTTATAAGGTTTTAATGGGGCTCTAATTGTATCATTGACTAGTCCTTTTGGAGCATAGGCCATGTGGTTTGGGTCTTCCATTGGGGCGTTACAAATAGTATTGGAGCTTATACTGTAATGCCCCATCCCCGAGGGTCTGGAGAGTTAACACATGTCGCTTAAAACAATTCATTTTCTATCCACATAGTACGTACTCTAATTTTTCTCTATCGCACAAAATACCCATTTATTTACATCAATTACTCCAAAATAACTATTCTAAGACAATACAAAGTCTTAATATAAATATCAACCTCCAAACAAATCACATCATCAGAGGACAACAAGTTTACTGAATGAAAATCCTCAATAACCATATAAACCTTCTATGCTTAAACCATCACTCTTAACTCCTCTCACCCATGCTCCATATCCTTGATCCTCAACTGGAACATTCAAATCATTTGAAAAATATTGTGGAGATAAGGGGTGAGTTATCAACAACTCAGTAAGCAGAGAACATATACTAGTATGTAAACATGAGCTTTTTCAGAAAGTTCAGTATGCAGAAACAAAACATTTTATTTTTATACACAAATCTCAGAAAAACGTGTTATCAGAAAATCAGAGCGAAATTTCAATCTTTTCATACTCAAAATCAACTATTCATGTTTAAAGATCCGTTTCATATTCAAAAACGTTTTGGCATAACATAGCTGAAACATCTTCATCTTATCATATCGTATCGTATCGTATCGTATCATATACCATGATTAACCCCCGTGGTAGGGTTGTGTTATCCCTGGTGGCCAAATCAGGCAGTGTCATATGGTGAATGCAAAACATATACTGAGGTTGTTTCTCACTCTTTCTTTTTTAAAACAACATGCACATTTTTACAAACTAGCCTCAGTTCGTTTATTTCTATGCAAATCTAGCATAGGAACCCTGCTAACCTGGACGACTTAGTTTTTCAGAATTTTCCTCTAAAAATGTAGAGTCAACTATAAATCATTACCTATAAAAATAATCACGTAATTTTCGTAAGTTTTCAATCAATCACATATTTCGATATTTAAGCCTAAAATTCTAAAATAACCTATTTTAATTCCTCAAAACTTAAAACTCTCATAATCCCAAAATATATCATCACTTTCTAAAATCATCAATATCCACCATGACCAACGTCAAACTCAAAACACTCATATTTAAACCCGAAACAGCCAACAAATCTCTTAGCATAACCCAATCACACAAACATCTCCATCATCCAATCCAACCGACCACCCTTACTCCTCGGATTCAGTCCGGCAAAACCACTCAAATCACAGTATAATGAGTTAGTGCAAAAATACATTTAAATCATGAAAGTTCTTTAGAAAAATACTTACAATGCTATAATATAATTTTTAAAAGATCACGGAGGTGCTAGAAGTGGCGGCACAGCAACAGAACAATTTGGCACTATGGCCGTGGATCTCAAAAATTCACTTTTGAACGGGTACAAACGAAGACTCGAGATTGATAGGAAAGGGCTTAGGGATGTCGGTGAAGCCAATGGTGGTGGTTGTTGGCCGTGGGTGGCGGCGTAAATGGTGGTTGAAGGCCAAAATGCTCAAATCGGAGATGGAGATAGATGGACTTTACCGATGGCAGATCGGAGCCAAGGATGGGTGCATTAGGTAGCTGAGAGGTCAGGGATGGTGTGGTGAAAAGGTGGTGGCCAGCGGTGGAGCAACGGCGGCGCACGAGCACCAAAAGCCGTGCGGCTTGAAGCCACGGAGACACACGGCGACGGGCTAGAGGACGAAGCACGGACGCAGGGAGGGAAGGAGAAGACATCGCACATAGGAGAGAAGCAGGGGAGAAAAGAGAAAAAAGAAGAAAAAGAAAGAGGAAAAAGAGAAAAGGGAAAAAGAAAAGAGGAAAAAGAAAAAGAAAAAGAAAAGAAAAGAAAAGAAATGAGGTTCAATCCTCACATCTTGGGTCACAAAAAGATCCAACAAAAATTATTTTAAAACAATAAATTTAAATAAAATAATTTAAACACAAAGACTAAGTAAAATAAAATAATCAAATCCAACAACACAATAATTTTAAAACCCACAAACAACTAATTTAAATTAAAGAACAATTTAAATAATGAAAAATAATTAATAATAAGAAAACACATTGAATTAACAATTAAAAATCTTAAAATAATATAACGTAAATCATCTGAAATTTAAAAAAAGAAAATTCATAATCTTAATAAGTGCAATAATTTACTTAGTCAACATACACGTAAATACGGGGTATCACATCCTCCCCCCCTTAAAAAAAAATTCCGTCCTCGAAATTTGTAAGGTCACACATCACGCTAAAGTAGGATACTAGATACAACCCAAAACAAGCTCAAAAGGACCATGCCATCAACAACTCCAAACAAGCATGAGTAATGCACTCCCAAGTCTACTCCTATAGGCGATTCCATTATGCTCACATTAGTCTCCCAATGACACATCACGTCTATTACTCCTAAGGTGGCCAGGTAATCCAAAATCTCCATTTCCACAAACATAAATACAACACTCAGCAAAACCCAATGATTATTATTATTCTCGTAACACGAACTGCGCTAACCACAATCGACTCCTATGTTAAAACTCACCAACCTTCATTGTATTCTACACGTTGGTAACCTATTAGCTACTTCCAAAGTTAACCATCAATAAACATTTCTATCATCCATACCTATTCCCTCAAAATCAACAAGAATTATATCTTAAATCCACACCACCAAAAGTTTAATCTCTAATTACAAGTATCGTCTCAAATTTTCAAATCACCAATAATCCCTTAAGATCAACACAAGGTTTGAATCCTTAATTATATCACAACATAACACTATTGAGTACAAGGTAGCTCAACACCTACTAAACAGAAAACTCTCACTACATTATGGTAGAAAATTCTCGATCTCCCAAAACCATGAACAATTACACACTTTCCTCAAACTCACCAAGAATTTATTCCTTAATCTGCACCAACTATTATCCTCAAATCTGATATGGATCAAATCCCAAAACCTGCCACTAAAACCTCAAACTAATAACAATTATTTTCCCCAATTCGAACCAAATCTTCAATCCTCATAGAAATACACAAACTAAATCAATACCTTCAATCCCCAAAGAAATATTCTCCTTGAAA
Source organism: Juglans regia (assembly GCF_001411555.2). Classification (NCBI taxonomy): domain Eukaryota; kingdom Viridiplantae; phylum Streptophyta; class Magnoliopsida; order Fagales; family Juglandaceae; genus Juglans; species Juglans regia. The sequence continues at coordinate 24,436,615 of NC_049907.1, forward strand.
ATTTCTATATCAATAACTCAACTCTGATCAATTCTATTCAATGGTCACAGACTAACCAATCTCTAAAATAAATCAAGCTAGCACACCAAGCCTGCAGAATTAAAAAACTCAAATCTTATTATGAATCAGTCCTTCAAATCTGCAATTCTAAAACCTTATAACCTTAAATTATATAAGAATCACCTTCTGAAATCTGTAAAATTGACAAACTTATATCCAATAATAAAATAATCAACTTCTGAAACTTTCAAAATCTAAAACATTAAATGATGACAAATCATTTCCTAAAGTCTGTAAAACCTTAAACCTTTGGTGAAATTCTCGTAAATCTATCCTCAAAGTTCGTTGAACTTACAACCTCCTGTTCTAAAGCCTCGTGTCATACATCCACGAAATCGAAAACCTCAAATATCCTACTCCCCCAAATAGATCACCCAGACCATACCGTTCCTTTCAAACCTCGATATTATAAAAGCAAATCAACTCGATAAAAGTTCAAACCTACTACACTAAATATTTAGACTTAACAATAACATTCTCAGCCGTACCATCTTCCTGCCATAACTTAATCCTTAACCCACTTTTCAACTTCGAACAAAACGAACAAACTAAAATAAAATGAAAATAATATAAAATAAAATAATTTTTTTTATAAGTCATAAAATAAAATAAACTTAATAAATAAAATAACATAAATTCAATTCAAACCAAATCAAATCAAATAAAATGAAGTAAAAATTCAATTTAAATAAAAATAATAATTGCAAATTAAACCTTTAAACTTTTCTAGAACTGCACATTTGGTTTTACCCATTCTTAGCCATATCTTGAACCAATTCATATAGTCATTCCTACCATCTATAATTGTAAACCCGACATCGTTCTGAACTCCCATACATCTTTAGAATCTAAACCACAAAAAAAAAAAAATCTAAACCTTAAATCTTATAAAGATTATCTTCTATAGTCCACAAAGTAAGCTTGTCGGATCTAAAATCCCTAAACCTCAAAACTCAACCATAAAGTCTGCAAAATCTAAAACCTTAAATATCCATATTATCAACTCTTATTCTTTACAAATCTACACCTCAAATCTAAAATTCCTTCCTAAACCCACGGATATTCAAACCTCAAATGTTTATAGTCTGCATAACCTCAAACCTGAAATATCCCCATGATCATGTCTTAGTTCTCAAATTTCCTTATATCAAATATGAAATTACTTCCTAAACCGAAACGATATCCAAAACCTCATATGCTATAGTCTATAGAACCTCAAACTTATCCTACAATTGAACTTATGTGCACCTTCAAAAATCTAAACCTTACATCTTATAAAAGATCCTTACCTATAGTCAACAAAGTACGCCTACCTGATCTAAAACCCCAAGTGTAAAGAAAGTCATTTCTTAAAATCTTAAAAAAAAAAATCTAAAGCCTTAGTTCTCTTCAAAATCTTCTTTTTAAAACCCACACCATCTAAGACCTCAAACATCCTAGAATATATTCCAAAAGGTTGCCGGATTCTAAAACTTTAAAAACAAATAAAATTATCTCTTATAGTCTACAAATTTCCATACTCCCATCTGAGTTAACTTCCTAGCCTACAGATATTCAAAACCTCAGATTTCGTAGGTCACCCAAAATGAGTATGCAAAAACTCAAACCAAATATCTTTAAAATCATGTCCTAGTGCTTTCAAAATTCTAAAACCTTAAATGTCATCAAACATCTTATTATAGTATGCAAAACCTCCAACCTGGCTTTCGCTCGAACTTATGTAAACATTGAAATCTAAACCTCCAAGTCAAGTCCTACAACCTTGAAAATAAGCCAATCAAGTCAAAATCCTTAAATTCCCACAACCTCAATCCATAAAGTCTGCAGAATCTCAAACCTGGCTCTGATGCAAACTGTAACGCCCCAATGGAAGGCCCAAACCACATGACCTATACTCCAAAAGGACTAGTCAATGATACAATTAGAGCCCCATTAGAACCTTATAAAGAGCAAGAACTTCTCCTTCCCAAGCAATGTGGGATCCCATACACCACCTACTCATATCCATATCATATGGGGCATTACATTGTTATGGTAGGAAAACCTTTTCTTAATTAAGTGGGTCTATGGGAAAATTAAATTAAACATGGATAGTTTTTCGGAAGGCAACCCCGGATTATATGGCCTCCTGGGTGGGAGGGTTTAAAGATGCTCTTCTACCTCTTTTATGCTTGATCTCTCCTATTTCTTGGGCAATGGTACAAAGTACAAACACTGGGTATAAAAGAAGCTGACTTGAGTGAGAATATTACTAATTTACTCTGTTAAAGGAGGGTGAGAACTCCAATCTTGCTATTGGGATCATGCCGGTTGCTTAGATTATGTATTAATTCTTTTTAAAGATCTTAAAATTTCTTATTAAAAAAATAAGGATCAATGTGGTAACTATTGAAACGGTAATACCAAAAATAACAAATAAAACTATAAAATCCATATACCATATAATCTTATAACTTTTCAGAGGACTTCTATCTTGGAGTTCTTAAACAGTACGACTTTAGCATAAAAAGAAAGCAAAAAAGAAGAAACAAGACTAGACAGACTACATTGATAGAGAGAAGGAAATGGAACTTGCTTTGTTTTGTTGCTCAACCTGCAGATGATTGTCTTCGGCTGAACGGAAAAGGCCTGAAGGAGATATTATATAGATGCAGCAACCTTCTTCTGCACCATATAATTAGCGCAAACCTTAACGTAGACTTTGGTAGCCCTAGTCAGCAGTCTGACATTTCCCCGTGGACAGATTTAAGATGTAAGTGTAAATAAACTTTGGTAGGGATAAACACGTGGGAGAGAAGAAAAGAGCACAAGACGGAACATTTGTGTTGAAACTGTGGAGGATGTTTTCCACCCTGCTATGCTAGGCAGACTCGAGCTGTTTCCATGAAAGCCCACTTGACGGGTAGGCAGCCCACCCCAGAAGTAAGGGTGGGCTCCGACTCCAACAGAGTTGGAGTGCCCACCTCCGACCTCCAACTTCTAACTCCGACTCCAATTGGAGTCAAAGTTTGACTCCGACCGAAGTTTGGAACTAGGAGTTGGAACTCAGAGCTCCAATCGGAGTAGCAACTTGACTTTTTCAGGCCCAGTTGCCCTACTCAAGCCTAGTTGCCCTATTGAGAAAATGGGCTTTGACATCTCCTATTGGCCCAATATTAACCCTTGTTTAATAATATAAAAAAATAATTAAAAAATGAGTTAAAAGCTAAAATTTAAATACAATAACTAAATCAAACTACAATCCGTCAAATCGCAAACCATAAATTTAAATTTAAAACTATAAATCACAATAAATTTAAATTTCCAGCACCAAAATATTGAATAATTTCATAAATTTCATTCAAATGCGAAATAGCCACAATGGTCAATGCCCTGCATCAGTCTTGGATAGTCCATGTATTTGAGTCTATGACTCGATACTTGATAGTGATTTCTAATTTTCCTGCATGATTCGATTAACTTTTATTGATCAGATGCACTATCTTTTCATTAGTCATTTAACTAGGGCTGGGCAAAATTCACGTATTTTTTATTCTGCCCAACATCCGCTCCGATTCCGACTCTGACAGATTCAGAGTGGTCAGAATTCGGAGTCGGAGTTTGGAGCTACTCCGATTTTGAGTTCGGAGTCCATGTCCATGTTTTACATCTGGGGTCTTTTTAAAAAAAAAAAACGACGTCGTCCCTATTAATGTGGGACGACATCGTTTTATGGTGCGGAGGGGGCCAAAACGCAGGAGCCCCCCCCCCCCTAATTCCCTTCTTCTTTCTTCCTTCTCACTTCTCTGTTCTCTCTCGTCTGCTGCATCCGCGCTCTGCTATCGTGCTGCGTCTCACGTCTCTCTCGCGTCTCCATTGCTCCTCCGTGCGACTTCAAGCCGAGTTTCATCCTACTGTGAGAGTGAGTGGTTTCCAACTTCCGAGCCCTAGAATTAAATTTAGTAGTTTAATTAATTAATTTTATGTAAACGTCTCTCACTCTCTTGTGAATTGGTATTTTGTTGTGATTCTTCTTAATTGATTTTATAAATTTGTAGTAAGGAAATGTGTTTAATGAAATGTATGATGTGTTTGTAAGTTGTGTTGTATGCATGCATAGTGTTTGATAAAATGTGTAAGTGATGTTAACTCCAACTAATGAACACTTGCAAGTATAATTGTCAATGGGAAATTGGTGCAAACTCTTTTAAAGGTTCGATTTGGTGCAAACTCTTATCATGCATGGTCTTCTCTGGTTTAATGCACATGATAGTTAGAGAGCAACATACATAAATATGCTGTCTGCTGAGCATACCCTACAAAACTATGAGTCTATTTCTCCTGGAATGAAGCCTTATAAGCATTTAAACGACCCATATAGAAAGATGGAGAGACCTTCCCCCGCGTTTGGAAACCATCTGACATCCAAAATGATATTTCATTTTCATGATCATTAATGTCCTCAACAAGATGATCAATAGATTTTGATCTCACTTCCCAGCACATTTATCATGTTGTGAAAACGATTATTATTATTTAGACTTGTTTATGTGCATGGTATGTTTTAATCAGTCATGTTAATCAGTCATGTTATGAGACTGATATATATTCTCGTCACGCACCTTATAATATCTGAGATTAATTCAAAACATGATCATCATAGATATATAAGGTCTATACTGTTGGGATTGAATTTAAGAGGTCTCCTGCATGAAAATATATAAACTAAAAATTAACTAAATATATAGGAATATGATTGAGAACCACTAGAATCATTCATTCAAATCACATTTAGGTTCTTGGATGGATATATATATATATATATATATATATATAACATGAGTACGTACGTAGTTCATTTTTGTTACACTTTTCAATGTTAATTTCTCAATATCTTATACTTTCTTTTAATATGATGATTAATTAGGCCTAAAATCGTCACTCTGAATTAATTAAGCTTTAATTAAGAAAAAGGGTGCTCTTCGAATAATTTTTGTGTTGCATTTTCCAACTGACAATGGAATATTACTACTGAAATTGACAAGAATGATTTAAATTTGATTAATGATTTCTATAAATCATGTGACATTTGAAGGTTTAATTGTGATGTGCCCTCTTGCAATGAATAATTTTATATCTTTGTGTTAATTTAAATGTTTAATAAATGCTAGTTATTTTTTATACTAATTTTTTTTCATTATTATTTTTTCAGCTTCTTTGATTGTGACATGGATCGTCCACAAGGGGATGTGGCGGATGCCAATGCTGCAACTCCTACACCGGTGGGTACTTCCACCTCTAGAGCCACATCTAGGGCAGCTACATCTAGAGCAGCAACTTCTTGTGCAAGTAGTCGACTCCCACTCCCAGTTGATATAAAGGATGAGGATATGTTCAACGAAGAGGAGGAGATGCCCATTGAGCAAGTTCAACCACCACAACCTTCTAAAAAGAGGTCGTGGACATGGGAGCATTTCACCAAAATTCCTGGTGATGTTGCGAACCCGGTAGCAAGATGTCATTATTGTGGATCACTTTGTGGATGACATTCGAAGAAGCAAGGTACCAGTGTGTTAATAGCACATCTAAATGGTTGCCAACGATATAAGATAGTGAAGGGATTGCAAGCCACTGATCAAACCAACCTCAGTTACCAAACTTCTACAACCACTGATGATACACAGACTAAGAAATTGGTCATCCCTCAATATAGTGAGAAGATGTTGAGGGACATGCTTGCAGAGATGATAATTACTTATGAGATGCCATTTACCACAGTCGAGAAAAGAGGCTTTCGAAAGTTTCTAAATTTTGTTGAGCCACGATTTCTCATTCCATCACGGTATATGGTGATGCGAGATTGTATGAAGAGGCATGCGAATGACAAGGCAGAGATGAGGAAGATGTTTATTACCACTGGCCAGAGAGTGTCGTTTACGACTGACACATGGACTTCCATACAGAACGTCTGCTACATGTGTATCACAGCACACTACATTAACAATGAGTGGATTTTGCATAAAACAATTATTGGTTTTAAAGATTTTGTGGATCATAAAGGTACATCCATTGGGACAAAGATGGATGATTGTTTAAAGGACTGGTGAATTCGAAAAGTGCTGTGTATTACAGTTGACAATCAGTGCCAATGAAACAGCAATTGATTGGTTTAAGCGGAACACGACGGTGAGAGATGATGTCATTCGGGTCCACGAGTTTATTCACGTTCAATGCTGTGCTCATATCATCAACCTCATAGTTGTTAAGGGGTTAAAAAAGGTTGACGATTCCATTACCCGAGTTCGCAGTATTATACGATATGTGAAGGGTTCCCCTCAAAGGCTTGACAAGTTTAAGGCAATAGCAGAAGATCTTAAGATTGAATGTTCTAGTATGTTGTGCTTGGACATTCTGACTCGATGGAGCTCAACATTCTGACTCGATGGAGCTCAACATTCATGATGTTGGATGTGGCACAAAAGTACCAAAAAGCATTCGAGCTGATGGAGGTTGAGGATGGAGGAAAGTTTTGAATACCGTTTCGGTGGCCGTTTCGGTCAAGGCACTGGAATGAGATATTTCGGTACCGGTACCGTTTCGTGTACTGTTTCGGATAAATATTTTGGTAAGAGAAGAAGAAAAAAGAAGAAATTGGCATCGCGGCAAACCAAGAAAAGAAGAAAAAATGAAACGAAAAAAAAAAAGATGAAGTTTGATATTTGATTCTTGAAGCAAGAACATGAAGATGAACTAATGAAGTCTGAACTGAAGTCGGCGTGCGAGATAGAATCACAGAACTACAGAAGACTAAAGAAGAAGAAAGGAAACAAAAAGTAAAAAGTAACCTAAAGGCTTAAAGTTAAAATCCATAAATGCCCCTTAACTTTACTTTTAATTACAAAACTGCCATAGCCCATAAATTACAAAGCTGCACCTTTACTTTTAGACATTCGGAATCTGGATTCATTCAGTACTGACCAAAATGCCATTCTAGCCGAAATTCAACATACTGGCCGAAACAGGCCGGTACGAAATAACAGACTTACCAGTACCAGTTGTGTGATGCAAATGAAATATTTCGGCCATACCGGACAGTACGACACGAAATTCAAAACTTTGGGATGGAGGCCTGAGGTATGCTTTGGTAGAGCCAGCAGGACAGGGGCTTAGTGCGCCTGACGCACATAATTGGACCAGTGTGAGGTACTTTGTTGAATTTTTAAGAATTTTTTATGACATAACCATGTGGCTATCTGGATCCAAATATACGACTGCGAACTCATTCTTCAACGAGTTGTTGGAACTTCACTTCCACTTGGAAAATAGTTGTACTGACTCTGAGGGATTGTTATATGTTATGGCTACGAGGATGAAAACCAAATATGATAAATATTGGGGGAATATTGAGAAGATAAATAGATTGTTATTTCTGGCTGTGATCCTTGACCCCCGATATAAGCTGGCTGTTCTAGAATTTTGGGTAAATTCCGTCCTCGGGGCAGTGAAGGTTGCAGAGTTTATTAGAGTGCTAAAAAGTGATATTGATGACCTATATAATCACTACAACAATAGTTGTCAGCCTTCATCCGCAGCTGGTACTGGTAGCTCCTCACATTCGGGGCCGACGGGGTCGACAACTTCCTCAGGTGCTTTTGACCCATCTGTAGGGGTTAGAAGCCATCGTATTATCCAGCAGTATCATCAACTCATGTCAACAAGAAATATTATGCATTGTACATCAGAGGTTGAACGATATTTTATGGAAGCTATCGAGGCACCTAAGGATGTATTTCAGCTATTAACTTGGTGGAAAGTTAAATCCACCAAGTATCCAGTCCTTTCCCGTGTAGCCCGAGATGTGCTAGCCATTCCTGTCACTATAATTGCCTCAGAGTCGGATAAGTGAAATGCCCATTGGACTAGATATCGTTGGCATTGATGCCGAGAGCTATAAGCTTGAATTAGGTAAGTTTATATGCTTTTAAATGATTATTTAATTATTTTTAATGTTTCTAACTTCTACTTTTTATGATTTTATAGATCTAATTGTAAATCCTAACATAATTACCAATGACTGAGAGTCTGAGACGGACGCCCCTTGAGAGTTGGGATGGAATTGAGAGAACCCCCTTTTTTGGTAAGAATTAAATTTTACTTTTACCGTTTTCAGCTTTTTTATCAATTTTTTTTCATTTATTGATTGCAATTTTCTATCTTCATTTCATGTATGATCAATGGACCATTAAGATTTGAGTGACAGGAGCATTTAATATTTATGTCAATGTTGTTATTACGTTATGAATGAGACTGTTATAACTTATGGTTACATCGTACATGTTTTTTAGTTTTTAAATTATTGTATTTAAGCTTTTTGTGTTTTTTTTTATCATTTCAGTATTTTTTTTTTTTACATGTTTGGACTTGGTTAAATTATTAGTCAATTTAGTCTTAATGTCTTATATTTATTTTTAGATTAGGTCATAGACACACCTATCTCTGTTAATAGTGCTATGTCATGTAATGAATTAAATTTAAGACATGCATGTAATTTATTTAACAAAAGAAATTGACAAGTACTATTATTAATTTTTTTTTTTAGTCCAATAGACATTCGGAGCTCCGAATTTCGATCAGAGGTCGGAGCTTCTACTTCCGATCGAAGTCGGAAAATTTGCTCCGACTCCTTTCGAAGTCGGAGCTTGGAAACAGCTACTCCGAAGGAGGAGTCGAAGGTTAGCCCTACATTTAACTATAGACTTCTAAACCATTAGCCAAGACTCCAAGTGATATTAGGAACTCACATCCACCTCTAACTCTATAGAGTTTTGCATGATGGTAATCATCCCACGGAGCGCCGGTCTCAGACTCTCAATCATCCACAATTAGTCTGGAGTTCACAGCTAGGTTTACAAAATCATATAAATTATAAATTAAATAATGAAAATTTTAAAATTATGTAAATAATAAGTTCAAATCATAAAGTTACTTGATTCACACCTATAGCTTTCGGCATCAACGGCATTTACTCCAATAGGCGTTAAACTTAACTAGTTCTGTGTGCAAACGAGGCCTCAACGATGGTCAGAGACAATAAATTCTGATAAGCACCCAAGACACGACCTCTGGTACTAAACGCCAACTCAAAGTCAACCGTGATAGTAATGTCTAGCACATCTCGGGCTATTCGGGAAAGAATAGGAAACTTGGTGGAATTAAGCTTCCACCAAGTTAATAAATGAAATGTATTCACTAGGTATCTCGACATCTTCCATCAAATAATGCTCAACCTCAGACCTACACTACATAATATTCCTCGATGCACGGATTTGATGATGCTGCCGTACCAGTGGTGATGAAAGATCTGCACCTTTGTCATCCAAGGAAGATATTGAGCTGGTCAGGCTTGAGGAGCTATGGTTACTACCTTATGGAATAAGTTGACTACTGTTGTTGTAGTGGTTATATAAGTCATCAATATCATTTCTCAGCTCTCTAATAAACCCTTCATCCTTCTCTTCCTTGAGGACGTCCTTAATCCAAAATTCTATAATTTTCTACTTATATCGGGGTTCAGGATTGCAGCCACAAATAATAATCTATTTATCTTTTCAATATTCCCTAGCTTTTATCATACTTGGATTTCATCCTCATAGCCATAGCAAATAACAATCCCACAGTGTCAGCACAACTTTGTTTCAAGTGGTCATGAAACCCCAAGAGCTCGTCGAAGAAGGAATTCGCAGTACAATATTTGGATCTAGATATCCGCATAGTTATATCATAAAACTACTTCAAAAAATCAACAAAATACCTCACAACCGCCCAATCAAGTGTGTCTGGTGCACTGAGCCCCTTTCTCCCCCTACTAACTCCAGCAAATGCTCTCTGGTACTTTTGCGCCACATCCAACATCATATATGTCGAGTTCCATTGAGTCAGAATATCCAAGCACAACATGGCAGAACATGGAATCTGAAGTTGTTCGGCTATCGCCTTAAACTTGCCAAGCCTTTGGGGGGAAGCCCTCACATACCTCACAAGGTTGCGGACTTTGGTAATGGAATCATCAATATCCTTCAACCCCTCAGCAACTATGATGTTGATTATATGAGCACAATATCGAATATGTATAAACACATTTTCACGAATGATATCATCTTTTACTGCCATATTCCGCTTAAACCACTCAATTGCAGTGTCATTGGCACTAACATGGTCAATTGTGATATAAATGACTTTTTGGATTCCCCAGACATTCATATAGTCATCCATCGTTGCACCAATGGATGCACCCTTGCGATCAATAATTTCTTTAAATTCAATAATCCGCTTATGTAGCGTCCACTCATTGTCTACAAAGTAGGTTGTGATACACATATAACTGACATTCTGCATGGACGTTTATATATTAGTCGTAAATGACACTCTCTGGTCATGGTAATAAACATCCCATTCATTTCTACCATCTCCTTCGCATAACTCTTCAAACAATCTCGCATCATAGTTGTAACGCCCCAATAGAAGGCCCAAACCACACGGCCTATACTCCAAAAGGACTAGTCAATGATACAATTGGAGCCCCATTAGAACCTTATAAAGAGTAAGAACTTCTCCTTCCCAAGCAATGTGGGATCCCATACACCACCTACCCTTACTCATATCCATATGGGGTATCACAATCTACCCCCCTTAAATTCCCGACGTCCTCGTCGGGCCCGTCTATTATAGGTGGCACGGCTCAAGTCCCACATTTCTGGTTGGGATAGGCTCTGATACCATTTGTAACGTCCCAATAGAAGGCCCAAACCACATAGCCTATACTCCAAAAGGACTAGTCAATGATACAATTGGAGCCCCATTGGAACCTTATAAAGAGCAAGAACTTCTCCTTCCCAAGCAATGTGGGATCCCATACACCACCTACCCTTATCCATATTATATGGGGTATCACAATCTACCCCCCTTAAATTCCCGACATCCTCGTCGGGTCTGTCCATTGCCGGGTTTATTTTTCATAAAAAAATACGTGACACACCTAGCCTACGGGGAGGGGGTGTTACAATTTGGTATCAGAGCCGGTCGATTCTGTAGACTTTTCAAAAAAAAAAAAAAAAACTTTTTGTAAAATTTTTAGTTAAAGTTACCTAGGATGCTCCTAGCCTGCTCGCGAGTAATCAAGGTTTGTTTAGGGTTGAATACTTTATAGGTTTTACTAGTTAGAACAATCAGTATAGTTTGTTTCATTGTCATTGTTTTTACGTTCTTACTAGATAATTGTTATTATGACGTTTGACGTAGATCATGGCCCCCGGTACTAGAAATCACCCAACACGAGAGGGATCTTCTGGTTCTAACCAGAATGATAACCCGGACCATCTGGTCGCAGCTGCTACCCAATTCTTTCAATCTATGGTTAGCGGCCAATTTATGGCGCCTAGAGCTCCACAAGCCGGTTGTACTTTGGAGCAATTTTCTCGTCAGCATCCTCCTACGTTTGATGGCAGATTGAATTCCATGGATGCGGAAAGCTGGATCGATCGTATAGAGCAGATTTTTGAAGTGCTCTACTGCACTGATGATCAGAAGGTGAAATACGCCACGTACCACTTGACTGATATGGCAAACAAGTGGTGGAAGTCAACCCGGGCTTTGGTTCAGCTGGAACTAGGGGAAGCAGTCCCCATTACTTGGGAGCATTTCAAGAAAATCTTTTTGGACCACTTCTTTCCACAAACTCTTCAGGAGTCGAGAGCTCGCCAGTTTATGGATCTTACTCAAGGATCTATGACGGTAGCACAGTATGCTACAACGTTCATGGAGCTTTCTCGTTTTGCTATTTACTTAATTCCGGATGAGGAAAAGAAGGCTGAAAAATTTGAGCGTGGACTGGATCGTAGGATTCGAGAACGTGTCCGTACTCTCAGGATTCGGAGTTTCACAGAGCTAGTCACCCGAGCTACCATTGCTGAAGAAGACCTCCAAGAGAACATCGAGTACAACAATCAAAGGAAGCGCCAGCAACAGCAACAACCCCAAGCAGTGTCGCATAAGGACAAGAGGCCTCACATTATGAATCGTCAAGGTCAACCACCAGCAGGGCAAACTTACCCCACGTGTGCAACATGTGGGAAACGACATTTGGGAAGGTGCATGTTTGGCCAGAACGTGTGTTTCAAGTGCGGGAAGCCAAACCATCTAGCTCGGGACTGCCCAGTTAAGAAACCTGGGGAACCGGGTAGGAATGGAGGACAGAAGACGCATGCTACAGCGAGAGTTTATGCTCTTACCCCTATTGATGCTGAAGCATCAAATGATGTAGTCACAGGTACCTTTCGCTTTCCTAAATTTAGATATCTTTTTAGAACGATAAATATATTACATGATCCTGATAGCTTTAAGTTGTTATGTCATTCATATAGGCACATTATCGTTGTTTTCACGTCATGCCTCCATTTTACTCGACTCTGGTGCTACTCATTCTTTCATTTCTAATGATTATGCACATTTGGCTGAGAAGATACCTGAACCGCTAGAACCTAGTATGTCTGTTGCTACGCCCTCGGGAGATCATATTATTTGTGATTCTGTGCTAATTGGTTGTCCGATAGAGATTCAAGGGAGAATTCTACCTGTGGACTTAATCGTATTTGATATGTCCGGATTTGACGTGATTCTGGGAATGGACTGGTTATCCCAGAACCATGCCTGTGTGGATTGCTTTAAGAAGAGAGTAGTTTTTAAATGCACAGATGGGGAGGAGTTTAGTTTTCAGTCTGTACGAGAAACTTCCCCTCCTCGTGTAATCTCAGCTTTGCAGGCCACCAGACTTTTGAGACAAGGGTGCATGGGATTCCTGGCGAGTTTGATTTTACCACCAGAAGATGGACTCAAGATTGAAGACATAAAAGTAGTTAGAGATTTTAAAGATGTGTTTCCTGAAGATCTTCCAGGAGTACCTCAGGATAGAGAAGTTGAGTTCGTGATTGATCTCACTCCGGGAACGGCGCCTATATCTAAGGCACCCTACCGCATGGCTCCAGTTGAGTTAAGAGAACTCAAGGATCAATTACAAGAGTTACTAGAGAAAGGTTTCATACGCCCCAGTGTTTCTCCATGGGGTGCACCTGTACTTTTCGTGAAGAAGAAGGATGGGTCTATGCGTTTATGTATTGACTACAGGGAGTTAAATAAAGTAACTATCAAGAACAGATACCCTCTACCTCGGATAGACGACTTATTTGATCAACTTCAGGGAGCCCAAGTCTTTTCTAAGATAGACTTGCGATCCGGATACCACCAGTTGAAAGTTAAAGAGACAGATGTGCAGAAGACGGCTTTTCGAACACGCTATGGACACTATGAATTTCTTGTTATGCCGTTTGGTCTAACTAATGCCCCCGCAGCTTTCATGGATCTTATGAATAGGGTATTCAAGAATTATTTGGACCAGTTTGTGATAGTTTTTATCGACGATATTCTCATTTATTCTCGGAGTAGTGCTGAGCATGAAGAACATTTGAGGATTGCCCTTCAAACACTAAGAGAAAAGAAGTTGTATGCAAAATTTAAGAAATGCGAGTTTTGGTTGCACGAGATTTCCTTTTTGGGACACGTGGTATCAGCAAAAGGAATTTCAGTGGACCCAGCAAAGGTTGAGGCAGTGGTAAAATGGGTCAAGCCTAGTAATGTCGGTGAGGTACGAAGTTTCTTAGGCCTCGCTGGTTACTATAGAAGATTTATAGAGGGCTTTTCAAGTATTGCAGCTCCGATGACAAAGTTGACAAGAAAGGATGAGAAGTTCATATGGACAGATGAGTGTGAAGACAGTTTCCAAGAATTGAAGAAAAGACTAGTGACAGCACCAGTTCTTGCAGTTCCTTCGGGAGATGGAGGATTTGTTATATACAGTGATGCTTCACTAAAGGGTTTAGGTTGTGTTTTAATGCAGAGTGGGAAGGTTATTTCATACGCTTCCCGACAACTAAAGAGTTATGAGCAGAATTACCCGACCCATGATCTGGAACTTGCAGCAGTGGTTTTTGCCTTGAAGATATGGAGACATTATCTTTATGGTGAAAAGTGAGAGATTTATACTGATCATAAGAGTCTGAAATATTTCTTCACACAGAAAGAGCTGAATATGAGACAACGAAGATGGTTGGAACTTCTGAAGGACTATGACTGCAATATTAACTACCATCCTGGTAAAGCAAATGTCGTGGCAGATGCACTTAGTCGAAAGTCATCCTCTAGCACTTTGGCTACGATGTTTACCCCTCAGAAGCATTTACTACTAGACATGGAGCGAGCTGGCATTGAGGTAATCCAGGGCACTCAAGCTAAGTTGAATAGTTTGACCTTAGGTTCAACATTGATAGATCAAATTAAGGTCGCTCAAGCTAGTGATACGGAGTTGATAAGGATTAAAGGGGAAATAGCTGAAGGTAAGAGACCTGATTTTCTAGTGTCGGATGATGGCACTTTGAGATTTAGAGGAAGATTATGTGTACCCAATGATAGAGTAATCAAAGATTTGATCTTGAGAGAAGCTCATCGTTCACTCTACACAGTTCATCCGGGGAGCACCAAGATGTATCGGGATCTGAAACAACACTTTTGGTGGTGTGGGATGAAGCGTGAGATAGTGGCATATGTAGCACAGTGTCTGACATGTCAACAAGTCAAGGCAGAGCATCAGAGACCCTCAGGTACACTGCAGCCACTCCCTATACCAGTGTGGACTTGGGATGAGATTGGGATGGACTTTGTTTCAGGGTTTCCGAAAGCATTAGGAGGTCAAGATGCAGCATGGGTGATTGTTGATCGACTATCAAAATCAGCCCATTTTATTCCCATTCAGATGACGTACTCTGTGGATAGATTGGCAGAATTGTACGTTAGAGAGATTGTCAGATTGCATGGGATACCGTCTAAGATCATCTCTGACAGAGATACCCGTTTCACTTCGGCTTTCTGGAGGAAGGTACAGAAGGAGTTGGGAACTCATTTGACCTACAGCACGGCATTTCATCCTCAGACAGATGGTCAATCAGAGAGGACGATTCAGATCCTAGAAGATATGCTTAGAGCGTGTGTGATGGAATTTAAGGGTAGTTGGATTAAGTATCTACCCCTTATTGAGTTCGCTTATAATAACAGTTATCAGGAAAGTATTCAGGCAGCACCGTATGAAGTTCTCTATGGGCGTAAGTGTAGGTCACCACTCTACTGGGATGAAGTAGGAGAGAGAAGGATTTTGGGACAAGAGATTATTCAAGACATGTGTGAGAAAATATCAATTATTAGAAAGAAGCTCGCCACAGCTCAAGAGCGACAGAAGAAGTATGCCAACCAGAGACGGCGTGAGTTAGAGTTTGGTATAGAAGATAAAGTATTCTTGAAGGTTTCACCGATGAAAGGGGTAATGCGTTTTGGTAAAAAGGGGAAGCTAAGCCCGAGGTTCATAGGTCCCTTTGAGATCTTAGAAAGAATAGGTGCTGCAGCCTACAGACTAGCACTTCCACCTCACTTATCGACAGTGCATAACGTGTTTCATGTCTCTATGCTAAGGAAGTATGTCCCAGATCCTGCACATGTTTTGGAGTTTGAGCCACTTCAGATTCGAGATGACCTCAGCTATGAAGAAGTTCCAGTGAGAATATTAGCACAAAAGGCCCAAGTGCTACGACGCAGAACCATTCCAATGGTTAAAGTACTTTGGAGTCACCACAACGAGAGAGAAGCCACTTGGGAACACGAAGAAGACATGAGAGAAAAGTACCCCGACTTATTTAAATCAAGGTACGTTCCATCTCGGGGACGAGATTTTCTTTTAGGGGGGGAGAAGTGTGACATACCAGTTTTGGTGATAGGGTATATTAGTAATATTTCCTAGTAAACTTTTATTTTAGAATTTATATTTTTATGAGTATAGTTTTATCAGAATTTATATTTAATTTTATCTCTATATTTCTATTATAGTTGCTATTTATGATTTGTTAGAGTTTTGTTTTAATAAGGATTTTTAAAGTGTTTCAGATTACGTTCACTGTGATGTGTGTTTTGAAATTAAAGTTTAAATTTTCTAGTCTCCGAACCTCATCACTTTGTTAGCCGCTGTTTGACAAATTCAAATCACCAATCCGTAAGTTCATCCACTTTGTTTCAAATTTGAAACCCTGCCGTAGTGTGTAAATTCGAGTCCTAGTAGGAGTCTAACTCTCATTAGAAAAACCCTATCAGATAGCCTTTCTACCGTCTTTATAAATCCATCTAGAATATCTGATTCAAACACAAGAAAAAAAATACAAAGAAAACTCACTTGTTTTGGAGTTCTCTTCTCTGACCCGCAGCCACCCACTTCTTCTCGCAGTAACTCCACGCCACTCAGAGACGCGGGACTCCCTTCCGGCGTCACAGACGGTGCCGACCAGCCCAGCCCTAGCTCAGCCACCTCTTTTCCGGTAAGGCCTCGACCACCATCAGCTCTCTTTCTCTCTCGGTAGTTTTCGGGATGTTTTCGGACTAACGGTTCTTTCTCTCTCTCTGTGTCACGGCGTCGCACCACCTTTCCCAGAGACCCCATCGCGTCGCCAGTCACTCCAACCACTTAGCGCCGCCGTCGCCCTCTACCCTCTCTCGGTGAGCTCCTCCATCGCAGACTCATTCTCTCTCAACTCTCTGTTTTCCTTTTCATTGTAGCCATGTTTCGGATTCTAGAAAGAATCCGTAGGTCTTAATGGGCCATTGGGCCCTAAGCCTTGTGCGTTCGATGGGCTCATGTAGTTTTGTTTTATGGGCCAGGTTTTGACCTTTTGTTAGACTATAATGATGTTTAATTGAACTTATATTTTAAATTAGACTTGATCTTATTTTATTTAATAATTTCTTTAGTGATTTATATTGAGTTTAATATTACTAGTTGAGTTTATTAAATAAATATATTTAGTTAAAGGTTCTTTTTAATAAATGTTTAAAGAATTGGAAAGATGTTTTAAAGTATAATTTTTAAGTCTAATATTTGAGTTAATATTTCTTTTGTCAATCTAGTAAAGATTTTAATAAAATTTCTATGTTAAGAATTTAATGGAATTTATTAAGTTTCTTATAAGATTTAATAATTACGTTAAGAAATGAAACTTAGTTTAAGAATTTAAGTTTTTGTGAATTATTTAAAAATAGCTCGAGTATGTCTACTAAATTATAAATTAGTATTTTAAGTAATTTAAATACTAGGAATTATTGATTTTAGTGTTAAACAAATATTGGTTTGACTATGTTTTAGAATTCCGAATTTAGTTAAGTAAGATATTAGCATTTATTTTAGTTCCAAACAATTTAGTGATAGTTATTTATTGAATATAGGTCTCAAGTTACGAAGTATTATTCAAGAAGAAACGCATCGAGGTAAGTAAATTTGATCATAAATTAGGATCATCACAGTTAGCTTATATGTATGTATTATTCAAGCCAGTTCTTTGATAGCCATGATTTATGAACCGCTCATGTACAAGCATGTCATCCAGCATAGCATATGATCATGTCATTCCGCATCATGTTTCAGTTTCAGAAATTATAGTTATGTATGTATTATGTCATGCATCTCATGTGTATAAGACACATAAGCCATCTTAATTTCAAGTGTAAGATAAGTTCAGATCAGTTAATAAGATGGCCATTCAGATGCATGGTACCAATGCAGTTCAGTTTCAGGGTGGTGTGCAAGCCACGAACTCAGTCGTGGTCCACCATAGTATGCTAGAATACTATCAGCAGTTCCCCTTGCTGCAGCGGGATGTGGGGCTGGTGCACAACCTTGCACACAGGGTTAAGTGTGTTGGCCAGTCAGATAAGTAAGATAAATCAGTCAGTTAGTTCAGAAAATTCAGTCATACATAGCATAAGCATTAGCATGAACAGTCATAAATTTTAAGTTCAGCATGAAAGTTCTTATGAAAATTTTATGTTTATTACGTTTTCGTTATGATAGATTTCTTACTGAGTCATCGACTCATTTTAGTTTATTTTCATGTTTTTAATTACCCAGGTGAAGATGATGATTACGAGCATGCAGGCCAGGAGTAGAAGGAGCATTTTAGTTTTGTTCAGACTTTTAAAATAAAATGTGTCTCTTATGACGAATTTATCCAGTTATTTCTTAAATGTTTTTGGGAAGACATTTTATTAGACCTTTTTATTTCAATAAATTATTTCAGTTTATTTTTCAATTGTGAAATTAGAGAATCGCTTGCCTGGTTTATTTTTCATAAAAAAATACGTGACACACCTAGCCTACGGGGAGGTATACGATGAAGGCATAGGAAAACGTGGCTCAAGAGTGTGCACAAATTTACGGAAGCCTTTTTTGTCAACTGTTGTATAAGGCATCTCATCATAAATGACCATCTATACAAGCAATTCCCACAACATCTTCTTACTATATTGAGGGATTGCCAACTTCTTAACATGTGTATCATTAGTGGCCGTAAAAGTTTCATAACTGAGCTTGGTCTGATCAGTGGCCGGCAATCCATTGGCAATCTTATACCGCAGGCAACCATTAAGATGTGCTATTAATACACTGCTCCCTTGCTTCTTTAAATGACAATCACAAAGTTGTCCACAGTGATGGCATCTTGCTTGCGAGTTCGCATGATCACCAGGAATTTTGGTGAAATGTTCCCATGTCAACGACCTTTTTTTAGAAGGTCGTGGATGCCGATCGTGCTCAATGAGCATCTCTTCCTCTTCGTTGAACATATCCTCATCTTCTATATCTATTGGGATTCGACTACTCACACAGGAAGTAGTTGCTCTAGATGTGGCTCTATGGGTGGAAGTACTGGCAACCAGTGTAGGAGCACTGGCATTCGTCGCATCCCCTTGTGGATGATCGTCTCCACTAGGTGTAGCATCCATATCACAATCAAAGAAGCTAAAAAAAATAAATTAGAAGCAAAAAATTAGTTTAAAAAAACATGTACTATATATATATAGAAAGGACTGAAAAGTTGGAAACAAAGTGTGGCAATACAATAAAACTTTAAATCATCAACAAAGTTTTAACTCTCTTGCTTGCATAATTACTAGAACTTCCGACTACTCTAAAACTTTTGTCGATCTCAAGAATATCAAAGTTGACAGCGGAAGTTAAGCAAAACAAGACAACCATGTAGTGTCTTTCATTCTATGTTAAAAACCAAGTGAAATACCAAGAATAAGCCGAATTCATAAAGGAATATCTTGGGAAAACCTTTCCAAGTATTAGTTGCATCGTTCTTGGCATGAAAAAAAAACCTGACTTATATTTTTTAGTTTCCTCTATAAAGTGTCAGTTAGATACCATTATGTAGACGCATTCGCTATAAAAGATCCATGTGGTCTCAAAATGCAATAAAAAATAGAAACTTCTAACTTCAATATAGACACACTAGATTGCACAAAAAAAAAAAGTGGTGTTATGCCAAATCAAGGTACTAAATTCAAGCATCCAGTGATTCATCTTTTTCGTATTCACTAAACTAATTTGTTGTCTCACAAAGAAAGCATCTAATGTCAAACTATAGTTGCCAGTCAAATGAGGTAGGGACGCTTAATTCCAAGAAAAACAAAACACGAAAAATTGTTTTAGATTAATTATACACTGATTGAGGATTCAATTTAATGCTTGTTAGGATTACATATGTGATATTTGAAATCCAACTTGTTGATCATTTTGTCAACCAAACTAGCTAATTTGTGGACAAAAACTTGCGTCGTGTTTACATATTATGACTATAAGTACTTTGATCAATGGCCTGCTCAGCACCCACTCATGATTTCTTATGGCTAAGATACACCGATTAGCTAGTTGTACGTCTGGAAATTTTAGAAGTGGTTAACTACTTGTAGTTGAGGACAATTAAATTAATTATCTGTAATTTATAGACGAGATCGAGGACTTAAATAGTATTATAGATGGGGCTAGAAGCCTAGAACTTATTTTTCCAATTAATTCATATCTATGTATATACCAAGTCAAACTAAAGATTAATTGAAGATAGATCAAAATTAATTAAAGCCTAGCTATAAGGAAACAGAGAAATCAAATCTTTGTATGGGTTGTTGCTGGTTGGAGAAACGTCACATATTGCTTTGTGCACGTGACATGTACGTCCTAGGTCTATCTAACCAGCTAGCTCATGGGCTCAAAATGCCTTGTATCATATATATTCTGAGATATATAGATAGATGAAGTTTTCCGTGAATACCAATTCATGAAATTATGCTTCGTGAATGTTATCATTCATTCATTATTGTATCTAGGGGTGAAAACTGACCCCTTCAGCACTAATTTTGGGAAAACCCAACATCCACCAATGTGTGAAAAAGTGATGGAGCAACCGACCGTAATCAGTCGATGGAGAGTGGTAAAACCAACCAGCATATTTTCAGTAGGTTACTGTCGGTTCATCGGTGTGAACATCGGTTCCAGCACTCAACAATACAGATTCAACAACAAACATCAACTATACAGATCCAAACAATAAACATCAAGTTGATTTCATCAACTATCCCATGAGAGAGAGAGAGAGAGAGAGAGAGAGACGAAAGGGAGATGAGAGACGGAGACCTGAAAGGCTGAGACAGAGGGAGAGGGAGATGCACCGCCTCATCGGAGAGGGAGTTGGCATTGCTGCATCGGAGAGGGAGACTGGGGGGGTGGCTACCACTGGGGTTAGGGAAAAAAAACTTTTGAAATGAATAACGAGGAAGAAGGGCTCATAGGGGTCTTTTACCCTAATTCAAAACAGTGCCATTTGGCTTTCGTTGCATTTTCATTTTTTTTTACAACCTGCATCCCCAAAACGATGTCGTTTCACTTAGTTGAGTGAAACAACGTCATTTCTTGTACGTATATTTGGGAAAAAAAAAAAAAAGGATAGCTGACGTCGACCGATCCCTAGGTCGAATTGAAACCGAATTGACCGAAGTTGATTTTGCTTAATTCCTACCACCGGTCCCGGCCGATTTTACGGTTTCTTGTACAGCCCTAATTGTATCCTTTAGAATAAAACAATTCACAGTTTTATTTCGCAAACACCTTCTCTACATACACTGGTGCCATTTTAGTGATTTCTCATTGTTCCACATTTACAAACAACCCAACATTTCGAAGCAATCCATTCCACAAACACCTTCCCTACGTACACTTTCACTCCATCGTAATCCATTCCATTTTACATTTACAAGCAACCCAACAGCCAACAACTAGACCCAAAACAACTGTTATAATGTAAACTTACGGTGACTTGGTGGATGTGGATATTTCGGATGCTTCCAAATGGTGCTTTTAGTTTCAAGAAATGTAATTTTCAGGCGTGATGTATATGATAGTGAATGCAAATAGACAATGCAAACGATGACAAAGGCTACACGGCGCAGACGATGGCAAGATCAGTGGATCACAATGGCAAACAGCGTCGTTTATCTTTTTTTAAAATTTAGTTAAAACGACGTCATTTTTCATTTTTTTTTTTTTTAAATTCAGAGTTCAGAGTTCAGAGTTCGAAGCTCCGAGACGGAGACCTGAAAGGCTGAGACAGAGGGAGAGGGAGATGCACCGCCTCATCGGAGAGGGAGTTGGCATTGCTGCATCGGAGAGGGAGACTGGGGGGGTGGCTACCACTGGGGTTAGGGAAAAAAAACTTTTGAAATGAATAACGAGGAAGAAGGGCTCATAGGGGTCTTTTACCCTAATTCAAAACAGTGCCATTTGGCTTTCGTTGCATTTTCATTTTTTTTTACAACCTGCATCCCCAAAACGATGTCGTTTCACTTAGTTGAGTGAAACAACGTCATTTCTTGTACGTATATTTGGGAAAAAAAAAAAAAAGGATAGCTGACGTCGACCGATCCCTAGGTCGAATTGAAACCGAATTGACCGAAGTTGATTTTGCTTAATTCCTACCACCGGTCCCGGCCGATTTTACGGTTTCTTGTACAGCCCTAATTGTATCCTTTAGAATAAAACAATTCACAGTTTTATTTCGCAAACACCTTCTCTACATACACTGGTGCCATTTTAGTGATTTCTCATTGTTCCACATTTACAAACAACCCAACATTTCGAAGCAATCCATTCCACAAACACCTTCCCTACGTACACTTTCACTCCATCGTAATCCATTCCATTTTACATTTACAAGCAACCCAACAGCCAACAACTAGACCCAAAACAACTGTTATAATGTAAACTTACGGTGACTTGGTGGATGTGGATATTTCGGATGCTTCCAAATGGTGCTTTTAGTTTCAAGAAATGTAATTTTCAGGCGTGATGTATATGATAGTGAATGCAAATAGACAATGCAAACGATGACAAAGGCTACACGGCGCAGACGATGGCAAGATCAGTGGATCACAATGGCAAACAGCGTCGTTTATCTTTTTTTAAAATTTAGTTAAAACGACGTCATTTTTCATTTTTTTTTTTTTTAAATTCAGAGTTCAGAGTTCAGAGTTCGAAGCTCCAAACTCCGACAGTCATTCTCGGATACACTTCGACTCCAACTCCAACTTCGAATTCTGACAACTCCGACTTCGTCGAAGTAAGAGACAGAGCAGAGGTCGGATGGAGTCAGAGTGGGCGAAGGGTTTGCACAACCCTACCTAGAAGAAAGGCCAGGTAGGGCCCGCAAAACACGTATCCAGGGAGGAAAGAGGAACAGTCATATCACCTACACGAACCATAGTCCATGCAATTGGACAAGGGACACGCCATGTGGGGTGGTCAAAAAGGATAGAAAGCGATGTCCAGAGCCAATCACTTGCCTGTCCTTGAAGTCGCAGTAGTGGGTGAGCCCTCCCCTCGCTTGCCACTGAGGAAAGATGTGGCAGGGATGCAAACGCACACATGAAATGGCAGAACGAAGATTGGCATGGTAGGTACTGGCAGTACGTGGGACCATCCAGACTGAGGCATATAAACCCGCCCTGAGGTTAGGTAAACGATCTTTGAACACTTCCTGCAGTAATTCTCCTCTCTCGAGTCACCAAGACCCATATACTAACTTAGGAATCGGAGGTGTCCCTCACTACCACAAGCTCCAACTCTAGTGACTCCTGCAGGTCCAGTGAGCAGAGTCGAAGAGCTAACCAGGATACAAAACAGGACATGAATAGTAGCACCATCTGTGGGATCAAGAGAATAATGTGTCATTAGTGTCATTCGTATGCCGGTAGCAATGTGTTCACAAACCACATGCGGACAAGAAGAATCATTAAGAAACATGGAAGCGAGGGTTTTTAAAATGGAGGACATGATAAAGAAGCTGACAACGGAGGTGGGAAGTCTCCGGCTGGAAAATAAAGCCCTGTGGAGAGCGAATGGCGAGCTAATGGGAAATGATGGACCAAGCTAGAACTAGCATGCCAAGTCGCAGAGTGTTGCGGAAGTAGATGCAGCATGGGAAGAGAGAAGACAGATGCATCATGAGCTACAAGAACTCATGGACAAGTACGCAGAAATGGCCAGGAAGATGGGCACGTCATCCTTGCTCACTAGCACAGACTTGTCGTACAACGCAAAAATCGTGGTGGCACCTCTTCCACCCAAGTTTAAGGTCCCTCAAATGGAGACGTATGATGAATCTAAGGATCCTTTCAAGCACTTGGAGACGTTTAAAGCTCACATGACCCTTCACGGGTGAGATTGCAAGCTGAGCTATCCCCCTGAGATTGCAAGCTGAGCTTTCCCCTTGACCCTTCAAGGACCACTTCATCAACGCAGAAGATACCCTGCGGTCCCTGACGGACCACAAAAAAACCAAGTTGGAGCAGGCTGATAGGACAACCAACGAGTCGACACAAGGAAAAACCCATGAATAACCCAAGAAGAACCAACATGACACTAGGCTAAGAGACAATACAAACGCTAGAGTGCATGTCACAAGACTAATCCACACTAGAATGGTCGTAGAAAAGGAACATGTGCAGTCCCTTCGGGAACCACCTAACTGTGTTGAAAAGACCAGCGCTTTTGCACATACCACCAGACAGACCGACATCGAACTAAAGACTGCTACACCTTGAAGCAGAGGATGGAAGAGCTAGAAAACTTGTTGGCTCAACGCCACACAAGAGACTGATGTCCTGCGTACTGAGAAAATGGGCGCGCAAGACCGTAACAGAGTGAGAGTCCCAAAAGGCCTAGGATGGGGAGAGACACGCCTTGAAGCTCACCTCATCAGGTCCCGGCCCTGCCAGACAACCCTCTAGGCGAAATCAACACCATAGCAGGTGGGTACATAGATGGCGGCCCGACCTCCTCAAGACAAAAGGCCCATGCTCTTAGGGCTCAGTACGAAGAAGTATTCGTGGCCAAAAAAGCCCCAGAAAGGTAGAAATGGTGCACAAAAGGAGTCGTTATTACATTCGGCGAGGAAGATGATGAAGGGGTGTTCCACACCAACAATGATGTCGTAGTAGTGACCATGCAGATCACTAACTTTGTGACACGGAGGATCCTCATTGATAACGGCAGCTCTGCCGATATGTTGTTCCGTAACACGTTCACCAAAATGGGGATCAACCCCAATCTTTTACGCCCAGCCTCAATGCCACTCAAGGGGTTCTCCATAGACGTGGTCCAGCCAGTTAGCGCAATCACCTTGTCAATTTTAGCTAGGAAGGGCCCCAGGACCTCTACGACAATGACAAACTTCTTGGTGGCGAAAGCCCCTTCATCGTACAATGCAATATTGGGATGACCCACGAACATCCTGAAGGCAATAACATCGACTTATCACCTAAAGATGAAGTTCCCCACCAATGACAGAGTCGGCAAAGTTAAGGGGGAATAAGTGCTTGCACGGGAATGCTACGCCCAATAATTGAAATGTGGAGGGAAAGACATGAGAGCACTTGAGGAAGCAACCCACCTTGCGAGACGTCCATTGCCACCCCACCTAGTTGACTAGGAGGAAGAGGTCCAAGATGAGCAAACCTTCTGGCAAGTGGAGCCAAACAAACCCCTAGTACTCATTCCCGTAGATCTCGTGTGGCTTGAATACACCATAAGAGTCGGGAACAAGATGGGGCCTAAGACGGGACTGAGACGTGTTCACCTAGAGCCATGAAGAGATGCCCAAAATCGACCACGCGATCATTGAACACCGCCTGTGTGTCAATCCTAAGGCCAAAAGAGTTCGACAGATATGCAGGAGTTTCAGTGCTGAGTAGTATGCCACTATAGCTGAAGAAGTCGATCACCTCCTAGCGGTGGGATTTATCTAGGATGCGCACTACCTCGAGTGACTATCCAATGTCATGCTGCTGAAGAAACCAAATGGCAAGTGGAGAGTGTGCGTTAACTTTACTGATTTAAACAAGGCTTGCCCTAAGGATAGCTTCTCGCTACCCCATATCGACTTGATTGTCGATGTCACGATGGTCCATTGATTGCTCAGTTCATGGACGCCTACTCAGAATAAAATCAAATTTGTATGAGACCAAGGACTCTATTGTTACCGAGCTATGCCCTTCGAGATGGAAAAATGCGGGGGCAACGTACCAACAACTAGTCAACCGGATGTTCAAGGATAAAATAGGTCGCAACATGGAGGTATACGTGGACAGCTTACTTGTCAAGAGAAAAAGGCCTGAGAATCATCTAGCCGACTTGAACGAAGCCTTCGCGGTCCTGTGACAGTATAAGATGAAGCTCAACCCACTAAAGTGTTCCTTCCAGGTAGAGTCGGGAAAGTTTCTAGGCTTCATGGTCTCTAAATTGGGAATCGATGCCAACCTGAAAAAGATCAAAGCAATAATGAACATGCCCCTACATGAAACATCAACGAGGTGCAAAAGCTGGCCAGGACAGCAACCGCCTGTTTCGTTCACATCTCTCATTGAACGGATAAATGCCTATCGTACTTCAAAGTCCTACGGAAGGCGCAAAATTGGAACGCCGAATGAGACTAGGCTTTTAGTAAATTGAAGGAATATATGGCTAACCCCTCACTCCTCAGCCAAGCAGAGCTGGGGGAAAACCTATTTGTGTATTTGCCAGTATCACTACACGCCATCCCAACAGTTTTGGTTTGGGATAAATAGGGCTGGCAACTGCCAGTATACTACACAAGCTGAGCGTTTTAAAGAGCCAAGGCACGGTACCTACGGATGGACATGATGGCGTTCGCATTGGTGATCACCGCCAGGCGGCTAAGGCAATACTTCCAAGCCCACTCGATGAAGGCACTCACCGATACATTCTTCAAGAAGGTCTTTCAAAGATCGAACATCTCGGGCCACCTAATGAACTGCGTTTTTGAATTAAAACTCAGCGAGTTTTACATGGAGTACCTCCCTTGTATTGCAGTGAAGGGAGAAGTTCTGGCAGACTTCGTAGCTAAGTTCGCCGACTTCCTTGTGGAAGTACTGACAACACCCATAGGAAAGCTCTGGCAAGTCTTCATTGACAATTCATCATGTCAGGCTGGCCGGATTGGCGATGACCAGGATACTAGGAGTGGTGGAGCTAGAAAGTAAGGCAGACTCCCAAGTAGTCGTTAGCCAAGAATGGGGTGAGTTTGCCACGAAAGGTGAAAAGCTGAAGAAATTTGGCCATCTTTGAGTACTAATCATAATATATATAACGTATAGAAAGGTGACAAAGCACTGCAGAGGAAAAGCTATTGCTTTGAAGAATTAAATGTTATAAATATATAATTAATATGTTACAAAAAAAATCCTAATTTTTGTAGGGATGAGACACCACGAAAAGTGTGTTATAATAACAAAATAACTCATGCTAAAATGGATGGAAGGCTTTGATATTATTTAAATGAATATATGATGAAATTAATTAAGATAATGTGTGTTATAATAATAATTCAGATGTAATTTCAAAAACTCTCTCTCTCTTTGTTCTGTCCATATCGATTTCCTTACCCGAAACCTCCATCGAGAATCTTCGTTGGAAGGGAGGGAGGAGCTTGACTCCTCCTCAGCCGCTACGAAGTAACCTTCTCCAATCTATTTCACCATTTTCTTGTTTTTCTTTTTCTTCCACTAGTTTGGAAATGTCCATTTGTCGCCTTTTAGTCTTCAGACAGCCACACCCGTCCCACCATTGTGTTCGCCGACATCCCTCACCTCTCGTATTCTCTTTTTTAGTTTTAATGCAAGTTTGTCGAAAACAATTAAGATAACATTTGATTTAACATAACAAAAACAAAGCAAATCACGTTGAGAATTATATTTGTAATGGATAGAGCTGACAATTGAATAGGGCTGTCAAGAAATAGGTTGTAATTTCTGTTGGAAAAGATTGAAACAAAAACGAAATTGGATCTTTGCTTCAAATGCATGTAATAAAACAGCTTCCCTTGAGACAATTTTTGCCTCCTCTAATTTGATTGATTGGTGTGCATTGCATTAAGACAAAATGTCACCAGTATACAACGAAGCCTAGAAGAACAATTTTGTTGTTTGATTGTATTCTAAACTTAACAAAATCAAATCAGAATACTAAAGTATTTGTAACTTAAACAAGAACTTAAAAACCATTAACAGAAAACAATGGAATAACAAATAAAAGTGAGGGAGAAGGAGGACCATTTTGGGATTAGCTCCATCACCAAAAGGACCAAAGGAGGAGCGTGTCCTCCCTTGATGCATCGATAGAGGAGAGACGACGGAGTGCAAAAGAGGGTTGGGCCTGAGCTGGGGACACATTCACCTACAGGGGCACAAAGGGCGATCGTGGCGATGTGGGGATCCTACGAGAACTGGCAGCACCAACCTCCAAATGGACTCCTGTATGCTAGAACCTGCCTATACGGGTCGAGATCTCTTTTATTCCCATTTCGAAGAGGAGGAGGCAAGCCTCCTCTGATCTTGAGATAAAACTTCTTCCCAAACTCTAAAAGACAAGCGATCAATGAATCGTGATTGGTCCAAAGAAATATGGAAGCAGTCAATGTTCATCTCGGTGGGAAGGGCATCATACCAAGTCACCTATGGGTTCTCCTTAACCCATGAGTAATCGAAAGCAAAACAGTAAACTTAGTGAGGAGAAGGGATCACCTCGAGAGAGCCACTCCCCATATGGCACGCACCAAAAACTCACATTGCCTCACTTCACCTACAAGGCACTCCCAACCAGTCCTAGAAACAAAGCAAACCTCCTACTTCAATCCTTGATGTGTGAAAAGTGACACTCCAGGTGTGCCACCCAGAGGCCCGTCCGTGCATAGAAGCTGTACCGATTCCCTTGTTGCAGCCCACGCTTGGGAGTGAAGGAATTTGTGAGTTGTAAGGTTCAGGTACTCATCATTTGTAGGTTCTAGGGTCAAGTGCCACACCAAGCAGCATGACAACAATATCCTCTAGATGTTTGGAAGAAGTCGGGATGGGGCTAGACCCAAGAAGTCTAGGACCTCACGAGGGAGTGGCAAAAAGGAAGTCGTAGCCCCATCAACAACATGATGGTGTAAAGGACCACTTGCTCAGCAAACCCCTCCAAGTCCACAACGCCCTAATATGGATTAGGCAAGACCAGTTCCATAGAGTCTAGGACTCCATATAGATCTCACGTAGAGTTAAGGTCTAATGTAGTGGTGGGGTTGACTTGAAGTGCACTACAAAGCACCCTATTCAGAAGAACCCGCATTGTTATGCAAAGCACCCTATTTGGAAGAACCCGCATTCTTAGGGTCGTTGTGCTACCCACAAACTTGGCGAGAGGTGTGAACTCCATTGGGAACCCACCACAAGCACCGCCACGAAAGGTACAATGAGAGGCCATCTATGGTTGTGCAATATTGAGAGGATAAGAAAAAAAGGAAGACAACTATGAAAAGTATAGAAGGAAAGACAGGATGGAGGTATGCACAAGAGCTAGTAGGACGGACAGAGAGGAACAAAAGGTAACCGTACGGAGCAAGCAAGATAAGGAAGGAAAGCAACGGTTGGGAACCTATGCTTCGCCCTAGGGTGACACGTTTCACTAGCCACAGGAGAAGCTGTGTGATTCTGCGAAATGAGCGGGTTGAAAGAACGTGGGGAAAAAGGAATAGACAGAGGTTACTCTATCCGAGGGAGGATAATCATGACAACGGGTCGACAAAGACCATGCAAAAATATATATATATATATATCTATATATATGATGAAATTCCCATCACATATGTGCATGACATGAATTCGCGGGGTAACCCAAAATGCACTTTGAAAGAAAAGAGCCTACCAAGCTTATTAAAAAAGCCTACTAGACTAAGCTCTACATGTACAAAGGTAAGGTTGTGCAGATGGCCTTAAGGTTTGCCATTCAAAAATGAGGACAAGGTCACCAAGGGGAAAAAGGTAGCCCACCTCCCCTCAGGAAGGCCATGGAGAGAGGCAAGTTCATTGAACTGCAGATCAAACCTACCCTCGTCAGGGAGGATTCGTCAAGATCCTCAGAGGGCCAACTGCATTAATGAGATTGATGATAAAAAGGCTTTAGCACCTACTTGAGAAATAAGTTTTCTCAAATATTTTGGAAAGTTTTCTAAAACATGGTGAATATTCTTGGTTTAGATTTGTTTCCAAAATTAAAAGTATTAAAAAAAAGGTTTTGCAAATAGATACTAGTACTCCAATAGAAACATTAGATTATATTAAAAAGTTAGAGTCTTTCCCAATTGCATGCATTGCTTATAGAATATTATTGACAATACTTGTGACCGTTGCACCCGAAGAAAGAAGTTTTTCAAAACTAAAATTAATAAAATCATATTTACCTTCAACTATGTCACAAGAAAGATTAAATGGATTGGCCATTTTATCTATCGAAAATAACATATTAACAAATATTGAGTATAAAAATTTGATAAGTAATTTTGCATCTCAAAAGGCAAGAAGAATGATATAGAACATTTCATGATAGGCCGCTATGGTGGTCTTCTAATGATGTGAGGAATAACATTGCTAGATAATACGTAGCCTTGCCGTAAGGCTGTCTAAGCAATGAGAAATCTCATTCCACATTGTTATTCAAGAGCAGTGCTATTAATTAATAGCACTGATAAGGGCACGACGTAAAACACGGAATAGGCTAAAATGGATGCACAGACAGTCTTATCCATCTTAGCCTATTTCATGTTTTAGCCTGAGCACTTACTCGTGTCCCAATCAATTTCATTCAATAAAACATGATTCATATATAAATAACTCAAGAAAAGATAATAAGTCACTCTTAATTTGTGAAATCTTATTATTCGATAGTTATTACATTTAACTACGAGAACAAACATCAAGATTAACACACTGCACAAAAAACCTAATGAATAATGGAAAATATGGTTTGCGTAATTGCAAGTGCAAGCAATAAGATAGCACCCATAAATGAAACCAACGCCCAAGGACTGTTGAAATAATCACGCCTTAATTTTGCCATCCATACATTCCTGTGTCTCCTACAATGCATGTTCACATCCATGATAGTTCTAACATAAGTGCTAGTTGAAAAACTGACATAGTCGCAAAGCTTGTTAACTATGGTGGAAATAACTTTATCATCACCCAAATTATTATAGATAATTCCTCTTCGGCGGAGTAATTCAACATCCTTTGGAGAGTTAATGAGATTGTCCATGAAGTGCACATAGTTGGAGACGTAATTCACATTGTTGGGTCGATGACAGTATTGCTCATATGCAATTAGATTTCGTAAGTAAGTCTCTGTATGATCGTCTATGCTCAAAGGTGAAATCTCCATTAGCCCATTGTTGAACTTTATGGAAAACACGTTAGATTTCTCTGCTTTCTTGAATTTGATTCCAGCCTCTTCAAGCTCTATGGCACTGTGTATGTTACAGTGCTCAATCTCTGTAAGATCATGTAGATGCTTAAATTTCTTTGCCTTGTTGAATTCGACTCTAGCCTCACAAAGCTCTTTGCCATAAGGTATTGACTTCCACGTTTCAATCTTGATCTGACAAAGTAGACGAGTAAATTTCTTTGCCAGTACGTATGGTATTGACTTTCGATCTTCATTCCTATTTTGATCATGCAGATTCTTAAATTTCTTTGCCTCCTTCAATTCAATTCCAGCCTCTTGAAGTGCAACGCGGTCATGATAAGGTATTGTTCTCCATTGGTTAATCTCATCTAACTTATCTTTAAATTTATTTGCCATGTTGAATTGAATTCCAACCTTCTTAAGCTCTAAGCCAAACGGAATTGATTTCCAGTCTTCATCAATTCTGTCCAGAACATCCAGATGCTTCAATTTCTCTTCCTTGTTGACTAGGATTCTAGACTTCTGAAGTTCTCTGGCATAAGAAATTGCCTTCCTCAGACCAAA
The DNA here is from genome assembly GCF_001411555.2 of Juglans regia. Taxonomy (NCBI): domain Eukaryota; kingdom Viridiplantae; phylum Streptophyta; class Magnoliopsida; order Fagales; family Juglandaceae; genus Juglans; species Juglans regia. Next base: position 24,467,984 of record NC_049907.1, read on the forward strand.
TAGGCGCTTAAATATCTCTACATTCTTGAGTTTGACTTCTGCCTCTTCGCATTCTCTAGCATGATCTATTTCTATATCAAGTAAATAAATACAAATGGTTGCATGTATGAGACCAAGGAGATGCTCAAACTTTTCCTTCTTGAATCTGAACATGACCTTTAAACGTTTACGTACATTTTTTAGAAGTGAAGGGTTGTGAGCTTCATGTGCCAGACGAAGTAGATGCTCAATCTTTTTGGTTGAATTACAACATGATGAATCGTCATCCAAATCAAATGGTAAAAAGTCAGAGAAAAAATTGAGGGCATGATCAATAAGTCGTGTACTGGAAATCTGACCTGTGGAGGTTGAGCTTTCAACAGTAATTCCATCGTCCTCCTCATCAATATCAACAGTGTGTTCTCCTAAATGTCTGGATAGATTTAGAGTTTCGTTCCAATTGCTCACCTCGAACAATTTAGCAGGAATGAAGAATGGAAGTTGATTTTCAAATAACAGTAGATCACGAGCTATTCTGGGAAGCACCCATTTCATTTCAAAGATTAGGTCATCTTCATGATCTCTGATTCTATGCCTATGGAACAGCTCAATAATGAAACACCCATCAAGTACCATCATTTCTACAAACTGATCATCTGAGATATCGGTTTGGCTAATTTGATCGCCATAGCATTTAAGAGCTTTTTTTTTCAATTTTTTCAAGGCAGTAATGTATGTTTCTACACTTCCATTCTTTCTATTAAGCATTTGTTGTAGATAGCTCAATTTATGCTCTTCCATAAACCCATGCCCAACCTTGCCTTGGTCGTTGTAAGGGCCGATGGCAAGCAGCACAGGCTGGTAAGCCTTCTCGTTTACGCCACGTAACTGCTCATGCACTTTATACATACAACGCTCCTTGGTAATTCGAGTCAACCGGCTAGCATGCTTTCCCTTAAATTCCTCAATACGAGTGGACAATGTCATATTGTAAAGCAGTACAAGTCTCTGTTCATAATACAACCATACAATTTCTCAATAATTTTAACAAAAAATTCTAATAGAAAAATGAAAGCTTTTTAATTGTTAATACAAATAGAGAGCAGACCTCATATTCTAGATCGAGAAATAGTACAAATATATGCTCCATGTATTTGCGTAGGAATTGTCACTAACATGTAACAAGTAAGACAAATTAAGCTTTCCACTAAACTGGATTGGAGGATTTCATTAGCATATCTTGTGCCATTAAGGAGGATGTATGAAACAAATGCTTTTTTAATAGGATTAATGTAAGTGTTTTAAGGGATACATGTCAATTTAGAGGTTTGTGTAATTTCTTCCATTCCAATATAAAAGGTGCTAAAGCTAGAAATCATGCATCCCTTTATCTTGAGGTTTCTTTCTTTCCATTTACTTTGTTTAGACAATTGGCAGGTGATTTTTTATTTCTGTGGCTTAGGTTCCAATTTTTGTAGTGGGAATTATCTTTATATTCGAACTTTCAAAATCACAAAAGTTACTGAACTATATAGAAATACTATGCCACTCGTTTTCTTAGAGGGAAAGTACCTAGATTGGGTGAAAAAGCATTAGTGGAGTGCCTTACTATCAAGAGCTTCCATTCACTAACATGGAAGACTATATGCAAATTCTGCCCATAATTCAGCAATAAAGCCAATGAATTATTCGAGAGGGTTCAACTTCTTTTTGGTTTGGGAATGGGGCAGGGAATGGATCCTTGGTTCATAAGGGTTTTGTCATCATCACTTATTCTTACTTACAGGCCAAAGATCTATGATCAACCATTGGATGGTGCATCCCAACGGTTCAAGCACTCAATAACACAGCTTTGCTTTAACAGGTAAACAAATTCTCCATCAGACTGCAACAAGGAACAAACACTAGAGTATAGAAAGATGCTCTAGATTAGGGGTGAAAGATTTTTGGTCCGGGCCGAACCGGACCAAAAATCATGATGGTTTGATCGGTCCATAGTGTATGAAAAATTTGGTTTTTAGTCCGGTGTCAAGGTGTGGTGTTTTTGGACCAGACCGGACTGAAATGTTTAAATATATAATATATTATTTTATATAGTAGTGTATAAGTTAATTATGTAATTGTTATCTAATCTATCACCATTGACCATATAAAATGTAAAATGATATATGCTATTAATTAACTAATATATCTTATGATAATATATGTTATTATATGTAGATACATACTCTACTATTTAAACCAAATTAAAATAATTTGATAATTTTATTTAAGATACCTAAGTTACAAGTAAGCATGAGTAATTTATGGACAATGAAACTATTTAATATTCATTAATCATATATAAAATGTTAGAATTTTAATACAAGTCATTATCAATACTAAAGTACTAAATTAGTAACTATTAGCATTCTAAATATAGTTATAATTAATTATTTTTTTAACAAGGATCCGGCTTGCCTCCTGTTGAAAAAATAACAGGAATCTCCTGTTATGAAATCTATGTGCCCAACACTTACTTCTGGTATGGTTCTAACTCGACACTTCGCTCGAGCTAAATTCAAGTCCGAGAGTTCGCTTGACTCTGCTCGACACTTCGCTCGAGCGAACTTCAACTTAGAAAGTTCGCTCGACATGGTTCAACACTTCGCTCAAGCTACATTCAAGTCAGAGAGTTCGTTTGACTTGGCTCGACACTTGGCTCGAGCGAACTTCAAGTCAGAGAGTTCGCTCGACATGGTTCAACACTTCGCTCAAGCTACATTCAAGTCAGAGAGTCGTTTGACTTGGCTCGACACTTGGCTCGAGCGAAACTAAGTTCACTTGACACTTCGCTCGAGCCAATGTTCTGGAAACCTAATTTTCTTAGGTTTGAGCACCTCTTTCCTTATTGGTATAAAAGGAAACCTTCTGGTCTTTCCTTTAGGGTGGAAAAACAAAGCAAAAACCCAAAGTGTTTCAAGAGCCAAAGAGAGAAACATTTTCCTCACCTTGTGAATCTCTCTTGGACAAACACATATCCACCACACCACACTCAAGATCAAATCTCATTCGAAGTCCATTGAAGTGGACGTGTTGACTGTCTGGAAGGTTTCAGGAGCTGTTGTTGATGCAGAGATCGAGAAGTTCTCATGGAAAGCTATAGAAGGTCGGAGTTTCGACACTACATGCGTGTAGAGATCGAGTGGGTCACTCGTGATGTTGCAAGCCAAGTTTAGGAACTACAAAGGTTTTGTGAGTGTCTCCAAATTGGTTGTAATAAACTTTTTCTATAGTGGATTTTAGGTGGTGCCTTACATCCGGAGTGGTTTTAGAATTTGAAGAAGTTCTTCAAATGAGTTTCCACTTCGTGACTAAAATTATTGTGTTGATTATTTGTGTTTATTGATTAACTATTTGTTTAATTTGTCTCTATTTTTGAAAAGACTATCAAAATTAGAATATACCTATTCGTCCTCCTTCTAGGTGTAGTGATTGGTAGAACGATTTCTTTTTCACCTTTGAAAAAGTGGTGACAGGCCGTTTTGACAAAGAACAGGAGGTTTTGTGTTGGTCTCTTTTTTGACCCTCACATCCACGCTAAATTACAAAGTTCGGGGAAAAATTCCAGGAGACCAAACAGCTCATTTTTCCATGCATTGTCACAAACTAGAAACAACAGTCAGAAAAATCCCCATCTAATTCCATTCTGTATACAGTTTTTTTTTTTTTTTTTTTGGTATATATATGTTTTAAGTATTTGTACTGTCTCCATGTATAGCTAGTTTTACAGTATTAATCCACAGGCGATGATGGGAAAGAAAGTCCCTCTTGCATGGGCACATATGAGAGTAGCCATAGCCATGGATTTCATAACAGGAGATATACTGTTATTTTTCTAGCAGAGGAAACTGAATCCTTTAATGAGTTAGTTATATAATTGATATTAAAGAGTTTATTTAATTTTAATTTTATTAATTTAATTAATTTTTATATTAATTTATTTTTCAAAAATAAAAAATAAAAAATAAAAAATAAAAAATAAAACATAAATATTCATAAATCGAATCAGACCAATTGGACCGATAGTTAACGGTCTAGTCTGGTCTATAAGGATAATCGGTCAGGTCCTATCCGGCAAAAATGGTGGACCAAAATTCTCGTTAAAATGCAAACTTTTTAACTGTTAATATGAATAGAGAGAGCAAGCCACATATTCGTTAAAAAATAGCACGTATTGAATTCCAGTGGCAGAACCATATTAAAGTTTTTGTAAAAGACTAAGTTTTCCTCCATTAAAAAAAAAAAAAACAAGGTTTCCTCAATAATTTTCGGGGTTTACTCAGCTAAAAGGAGACTCTAATCTTGCTATATGTTGGAATCAGGCCGGTTATATAGATTATGGTATTCTTTGCGAAGTTAAAATATTGGTTACTATCACTTATAATGAAATGAATAAGTCTAAAGAAAAAGGATGGTTGTAACTACTGAAACGGTAATACCAAAAATAACTATATATTGAAATTGTAAAATCCATGATATACCGTTTGATCTTAGAACTTTTCAGAAGATTTCTACGGTGGAGTTCGATCTCAAATAATACGGTTTTAGCATAAAAAAGAAAGCAAAAAGGAAGAAAGGTAAAAATGGCCGTACAGTTTCAGTATGCTTTTCTTCTCAATATGCAATAATGGACTTGCTCAATGATTCGTCGTAGGTACTACTGCTCACTTCAGATTGCTTCTTTTGCTTTACTGGAACAAAAAAAAAAAAAAAAAAAACACTAGAAATGAGAGTTACCAAATACAGAAAATTGCTCAATAATTCACGATGGATTCTTTATATTTCTATCTACCATATCTAATTACAACTTACTTTATTTAATCTAACTAATAATAATTTCTATAATGCATTATTCATCAATTTATCTATTTTTTTTCTCTTTATTACTTAAAATATTATTTTTTATTCTATATGTTTTCTCTTTTAAATATTTCTTCTAAATACTAATAAATTTGTAATATGCAGAGAGTTTTCAGTATTTACAATATCTCACCATATTGTATTGTGATTGCAATTTATTTATTTACATATCAAATAACAAAAATAATCCAAACAAAAATTTAAAGCAAAATCAAAAGATAAAAGAAGAATTAATGGGCTTTATAATATAATTTATAGTTAATTGTAAAATTAGTACATAGGTTTTTACTTTTTGATCCTCAGTTTTTGCAAAATTAATATATGAATTTCAGTAAATTTACATGAATTCAATACCTCCATTAATTTTACAATTATAACTTTAATAGCGTAATTGACATGTGGCATCCATTTGTCATTTGCGAGTCTCTAATTGGCCAATATGGTATCAATATCCATGTTAACAAATTAGAGAATGACATGTGGCCTGTTGTTAATTTGGTAATGGAAAATTGATTAAAGTACCTATTTGAAAATTTATTGAAATTCATATATCAATTTTACGAAAATAAAAAATGGATGCCTTGAATTGCAGAAAGCGAAAACTCACGTATTGATTTTACAATTAATCTTAAAATATTTATCTATATGTCATGGTAAGTGTTTTTAGGCCACCTATGTAAATTATTATAAAAACACATGTCATGATCTCCCCGTCATCGATCGCCTCGTCTATACAAAGAAGGGTTACGTACTCACGTGGCCAAGGTGGTAGAAACAAACATGATAGAAAAATATTTAAAAAAAGTTTTGGAATGGTTCATATACACAACCATTCCAAAACTTTGGGCGTAAACCTAGTGACACTAATTTTTTCTTTCATTAAAATGCTGTACGTGTAATATTTGTAATAACAACTTAATTACAAGTATATATAGACAGGCGTACGTACTTGGAGAAACAAGGAAATGGAACGAACTCGCTAATTTGTTGCTCAGATACTGATCTCCGTTGATCGGAGCTGCACTTTAATATTTTTTAATCGAAAACGCCTAAAGGATGGATTATTATATAAAGGCCAAAGGGAACGTTGGCTAGCTTAGACGTAGACTCTGCTAGGCCTCGTTCGTCAGCTGTGTGACGTGTGATCCCCGACGTCAGATTGAAGATCTAAGCATTTCTCAAACATATAATAAAATATTTTCTTTTTCAATTTTGTTTTACTAAATAAAACAAAGAGAAAAAGGAGACAACCACGCATTGCAAAGAAAAGAATCAAAAGATCTTGTTTACAAAAATATAACCACCCATTTTACGTTAATTCGTTTTACGGGTTATTGTGCAAATAATAAATATTAGATCATATGGATTAATTCAAATACAATCTACTTAATTAAATGGATTAAATCTTAATAAGAATCCATTTAAAAATACATGCAATTGTTTTTCAATATTAATTTTAGACTATTTTATTTTTATTCATAAACAGTTCGATACTATTTATAAATTATTCATTATTATTTACAGAACTTTAACTAAAATATTCTTACCTTAGAGTCTTAGATATTTATAACAACGGATGGGATTTTTATCAAAAACATCAGAATGGTCTTTTTGGTCTTGCTTGCATGCAAGTGAGTTTTCTCTCTAGTGTAGAGTGAGTCTTTCGGGTTAGGCAGTGCTGGTCTGAGAGAGAGGTGATCATGGAAGAGGAGCTATCGAAACAATGGGAGAAACTAAGTCTAACAGAGAAGGAGAAGGAGAAGGAGGGTCTAGCTCTACAACAGACAACATCAGGGACTTCTGTGAAAACAAAACACCTTTGTTTGCTTGTCATGATCGTGGCAGAAAAAAGATCAACAGGGAAGCATTCAAGAGCACTATGTCAAAAGTCTGGAAATGTGAGAGTTGGATACAATTCTCAGAAGTTGGTTCTAACAAATTCATCATTGAGTTCCACAGCAAAAAGGACTTGGAGAGGGTGATCATGGTAGACCATGGTCCTTCGACAGATGGCTACTGTGTTTTCAAGCTTTTAGTGGCTCAAAATCTATCAATGAAGTGCAGTTCACCACAGAGGAATTTTGGATTCAAGCTTACAATCTACCTTTTGATTGCATGAACCAGGAAGTGGGTTATCAGATTGGAAGCAGATTGGGAAAGTTTATTAAAGTTCATGTAGATGACAGAGGCATTGGTTGGGGAAAGTTTCTTAGAATAAGAGTGGAGCTCGATATCACAAAAGCTTTACTGAGAGGAATGTTCATCACAATAGAGGGGAAGAAATCCTGGGTGTATTTTAAATATGAGAGGTTGCCTTCAATTTGTTTTAAGTGTGGGATCATCAAACACTCCTTTTCTTTGTGCTCCAGTGGCAGGAGTGGAGAGGGGCAGGACCAATATGGATCCTGGCTAAGAGCTCCAAGTGTAAAGGAGAGTGAACTGCAACAGAAAAGATATGGTGAAGACCATTACCAGGAGGCTCAGACTGAACCTCGTCCATGGAGGAAGACAGAAGCAGACAAAGAAGACACTTCTGTTGGCACAGCAGAATTCAGGGAGGGATGTCAAAGGATTGGAAAGGAAACTGACTTTCCCAAAGCAAAAGGTGTTGGCATTGGAAAAGATCAGGAGCTAGGGGAGGTGATAAAGTCAAAAATAAAGTTAGAAAGAGTAGGCATGGAAAGCATGAATGAGACAGCAACTGCTCCTGCTATTCCTGTTGAGAAGACATGCGACATGGTTGGAGTGGTGAAGTCAACATATAGCAACAAAAACACTGTTATTATAGATGACAGCTTTGACCCTAGATTGAAAAACAGAAATCCAAAAGAGTCTGAGATGTCGAATGATCTAATGAACCAGATTCAATCCTTTGACCAGTTTATCTCAAACTAGGTTAAAGTTCTTGAACAAGCCAAGAAAACCACCAGCTGGAAAAGAAGGGCCCGAGATATCTGTCATGGAAATACCTCATTGGGAGTGGGAGGTAGATCCAACATACCTACTAGTAACAAGAGAGGAAGAAACCATACTTTGGCCAATGACAGGCTTATATCCAGTTAAAAAATCAAAACTGATGGAAAAGATAGTTCAAATCTCACACAATCTGATATGGTGGAGGCTGATGAACAGCCCCACCAAATCCAATGAGCTGCCTCAGTTGGAACTGTCGGGGGTTTGGGAACCCCCAGACAGTTCATGATTTACACCAAATGGTGGTTAAAAAGATCCCATCCTTTGTTTTCTTGATGGAAACAAAGAGTAGAAGAGAAAAGATTGAAGCTCTCAAAACTAGGTTGGGGTTTGAAAACAGCTTTGTTATTGATTGCAAAGGAAGGAGTGGGGGAATTGCTTTTCTTTGGAAAGAGGACATTGAGGCAGCAGTGCACACATTTACTAAACATCATATTTCTCTAATGATTAAGGGGAATGAAAAGAGGGAGGAATGGTTGTTGACTGGGTTCTATGGACACCCCATCACTACTAAGAGGAAGGACAGTTGGCATTTACTCCAAGCTATTAAACCAGAGAGGCCAAAAGGGTGGATATGTGTTGGAGACTTTAATGAAATACTCAGTGTTGGAGAGAAATGGGGAGGGGCTGTGAGATCTGGTGCTCAGATTGAGGCTTTTAGAACTGCAGTGGAGACCTGTGAACTATGTGATATAGGATCCATAGGTAACCTGAAAACAACTTGTAGGTTATTACTGATAGCCTCAACCTATGCAAACAAAAACTCATGCAATGGAACAAAGTCGCAGGAGGCAATCCCAAACAACAGATGACTGAACAACTGGCTCTTTTGAATGATTTGCAAAAAGAAAACGAAGGACACCTGACTGAACAAGTCAAGCAGACTCAAATGGCTATAAACAGACTTCTAGAGGAAGATAATCTGAGATGGCAGCAGAGATCAAAGCAAAGATGGCTAAGAGAGGGTGATAGAAACACTAAATTTTTCCACCAATGTGCATCCCTCAGAAGGAAAAATAATATGATCAAGATGCTGATTGATGAAGATGGGCAGTAGGTGCAATCCAAAGAGGGTATTAATTCACTCTTTCAAAAATATTTCAAAGATCTCTTCAACTCTTCCTCTCCAGAAAACATCTCAGTATGTTTGAACTCTATGGAGACTCGAGTAACAGAGGCACAGAATGCTACTCTCACAAGGCCATACACACAACAAGAGATTGAAGAGGCTTTGTTTCAAATGGAGGGCCTCAGCTCTCCTGGCCCAGATGGATTCCCAGCAGCCTATTACCAGAAGCATTAGTCCCTCATTGGTAATCAAGTCAGTGAATCCATTTTACAGGTACTGAATTCAGATAGTAATCTCACTGCTATTAATGATACCTTCATTGCCTTAATTCCCAAGAAAAAGAACCCCACTAAAGTCACAGAATTCAGACCCATATCTTTATGCAATGTCATGTACAAGCTCATCTCTAAAGTAGTGGCCAATAGACTTAAGAATGTATTGCCTATTATCATCTCTAATTCTCAGTCTGCCTTTATTCCCAATAGACTCATCTCTGATAATGTGATAGTGGCATTTGAAGCTCTGCATACGATGAAGGCTAAAATGACAGGGAAGGAGGGCTACATTGCTTTGAAACTAGATATGAGCAAAACCTATGATAGGCTAGAATGGAGCTTCATCAGAGCTGTGCTCACTAAGATGGGTTTTTGCAATCAGTGGATAGAAATGGTGATGAGATGCATAGAGTCAGTTTCCTACTCCATTTTGGTTAATGGATCCCCTCAAGAGTCCTTCCATCCATCTAGAGGGATTAGGCAAGGAGATCCCCTCTCCCCCTATATTTTTATCATGTGTGCTGAGGCACTTAGTAGTCTGATTAGTAAAGCTAAAGGAGAGGGACTGATTCATGGAGTTCCTATTGCTAAAGATAGGCTTAGAATTTCTCATCTATTTTTTGCTGATGATTGCCTTCTTTTTTGCAAAGCTAATGCCATTGAGTGGGGCAGTCTTTTTGGGTTACTAAGAGTCTATGAATCAGCATCGGGACAAAGGCTTAATTTGGAGAAAACCTCTATTATTTTCAGCAAAAATACAAGAAGGGCAACACAGCAGTTCATCCTTTCTATTGCTGGGGTAAGGAATGGCATGTCATATGAAAAATACTTGGGGTTACCTTCAGTAGTTGGAAAGAATAAAGCCAAGACTTTTAAAGGAATATTGGATAACATTAGAGCTAAAGTCAGCAATCATAGAGTTAAAATGCTATCCCAAGCAGGGAAGGAGATATTTATCAAAGCTGTCATCCAAGCACTTCCAACCTACACAATGTCGGTTTTTAAGCTCCCCAACTCACTGCTCCAAGGAATCAACAGGATCATCAGCAACTTCTGGTGGGGACAGCAAGGTAGGGAACACAAGATTCATTGGATCTCATGGAAAAATATGGGAAAGGCAAAAGCTGATGGGGGTATGGGTTTGAGGGACTTCGAAGCTTTCAACACAGCATTGCTGGCCAAACAATGTTGGAGGTTGATCCAACAACCTGAGTCCCTTGCTGCTCAGGTCATAAAAGCAAAATATTATCCAAGCTCAACTTTTCAAGAGGCAAGATTAGGATCCAAACCTTCTTTTATCTGGAGGAGTTTCTTAGCAGCTAGGCCATTAGTAAAGGCAGGGTCCTTTTGGAGAATAGGTAATTGTTATCAAGTCAAGGTATGGGAAGACAAATGGATAGCCTCCTCAAATCCTAGCAAGGCCCAGAGTACGGTTAGTGTGCTGAAAAACAATGCAACAGTCTCCTCTCTAATAGACCCTATCACAAAGCAATGGAATTTGGCACTGGTACACCAGATATTCAATCATAGAGAAGCTGAGTCCATAATCAAAACCCCCATAAGCTACTTTAACAGCAGAGATAGACTTGTTTGGCATGGTACAAAAGATGGTGAATTCTCAGTTAGGAGTGCCTACCACAAAGAGATTGCTAGAAGCCCCTCTGTCTCTAGTCAAGCATCCAGTAGCTCATCTCACAAAGACTTTTGGCAGCAGCTATGGAAGTTAAAAGTGCAGCCTAGTGTTAAAGTTTTCCTTTGGAGAGCATGTCAAGAAGCTCTTCCAACCCAGTCTAATCTCTTCAAAAAGAAGGTAGTTAAACACACTCTCTGCCCTATATGCAATGTGGAGGAAGAAGACTCGTTTCATGCTATATGGGGGTGTGAATCAGCCAAGGATGTGTGGAGTCAATGTTCAAAGAGGTTACAAAAGTGCTATTTTCCATACATGTCAATGAAACAACTCCTCGAAGCCTTATTTCAAACCATGGAAAGCAAGATAATCCAGGAGTTTGCTGTGGTGGCAAGTAAAATATGGTGGAGAAGGAACACCTTAATCTTTAAAGGTGTTTTTGCTCACCCGAAGGTAATTATGCAAGAGGCTAGATTCATTTTGGATGAGCTGGTTGAGGAGAGATGCAGAGCTGGTATGGTATGTAACTCAGCAGAGGTTTGGCAGGCTCCACAAACAAATTGGGTCAAGATGAATTGGGACAGTGCAGTGGATAAAGCTAGAGGAATTGTTGGAGTGGGAGTGGCTGTGAGGAACAGCTCAGGCTCGATAATTGCAACCTTGAGGACTAAGAAGCCTCTATTCCCGGACCCTTTGTTAGCTGAGGCATTCGGTGCACTTAAAACTGCACAATTTGGCATGGAGCTTGGCCTTACACAAGTGATCATTGAAGGAGACTCCATCCAAGTTATTAACCAGCTTAGAAGTGGCAAGGAAGGCTTTAACAGTGCAAGCATGTTTATTAGTGAAGCTAAACAGCTCTTAGGAAATTTTGCTAAGTGAGAGGTTTCTCATGTAAGGAGAAATGGCAACTCTATAGCTCACTTGTTAGCAAAAGATGCTCTATCCAATCATGATCATATTGTAACTTTGGAGGACCTTCCTCCTTGTATCCCATTGGTTTGAATGAATGGAAATGAGTTATTATTTCAAAAAAAAAAAAAAAAACAACGGATGGCACGGCATCAACTGCAACAGATCGAATGGAGTGAAGTGTACGAAAGCTGGAAGGAATAATAGAAGGGTGACGTGTCGAATGTAAGTGGGACTTGTACGTGAAGGTTGGATTCCTTACTTGGAGAGTAATGATTCATTCAGTTATTGATTATCTGTTTCTTGCTTTCAATTTTACTTGTTGATGTGGTAAGGAAGCTCGTCACAGTTACCGGATTCCACCTCCTGCAAAAGAAGGGAATAAAGTTTGGTGTTTACTTTAGTCATAGTTACAACACGAATGTTCCTTCCTTTGCTCTTTTCTACCAAAGTTAGGATTTTGTAGCACGAGAATGGCTCCGACGGCCGACAAGATGAATTGGTCTTTTTATGTTTTTTATTTATTTTTTGATTCATTCTTTTCATATCCTTAAATATTTTAAAAAATAAATTCACAATATTATTAAAAAAAATATAACCTTAATCTCTACATAAAAATAAATAAAAAAAAAACAAAATTCATCGATTGGATTAGTTTTTCTCTTTTTTTTAGTAACATATTAATTTACATATATCTATAACGTTTAATTTTTTGAAACAAGAGCTTTTCCTCTACAATGTTTTGTCTCCTTTTGGCTTTCTCTGGCTTTCTCTATATTTGTTTTATGAAAATAAATATAGAGAAAGACCACATTTAAAAATATTTTTTAAGCCTCACACCTTACACATCTATTTAAAAATATGTCATTTTATTTTTTTACCTACATAATGAAAATAATTCTAGATATATTTGTAAGTAAAATAGGATAAAAAAGTAAAATGACATGTTTTTAAGTGAATGTGTAGGATGTGAGGCTTATGGATAGCACTGCTGTTGTTTTATTATTATAATAAACAAAATTAATACATATATATATATTTCTTATTGCAGCCCACGTAGCAGAACCGAGCAAGTGAAATTCCTTCCTTCCTCGGTGAAATCTAGAGCAGAGCAAAGGAACGTCGTCCTTGTAGCTCTCTCGGCCATTGACATCACCTTTCCCTTCCTCAAGAGAGGACCCAGTCTGCCCATACGTCTCTCTCTCTCTCCATAGGCTGTAAGGTGTAGATGTAAGCTTCTATTTTCTCCTCTTCTATTGTAATTTATGCCTGATCATTGTTAGAATATGTAAGATTTATTAGGGGCGATCAATTTGATATTCTAAGGGTGTCTCTCTGTAATACCCAGCTCCTTCTTACGTACGCTTCTCTCTTTCTGACGTATGTTTCGTCTTGATGACGTAAGCAAACCCTAACGGCAGAGATTATGTGATCATCTACCTTTCTCACTACCGACTGCGAGTCACGTTATGCGTGTCGAACCATGATAGCATGTCTCGAAAGATATCGTGTGACTTCTAGGGCACGCCCGGTGTTTTAAATATGCTGGAAATATTTATAAGGAGTATTTCCATCATTGTTGAATTAAGATTTGATCTTAAATACGACAATCATAATATTATTGAAGAGCTCTAAAAATATTATAATTGCCGGAAATCATTTTAATATTATTATTAAAATAATTTCAATTATTTAAGATATTATGGGATTTAAATTATGTTGAGAACTTTTTTAATTAAATGGTTTAACCCTTTTAAATATGTTCAGTGAGACTTCATCATTTTATTAATGATGAAGAATACTATTTTATAAACTAAAGTTAGTTTAAAATAATATCTACCTTAATTCCTCTAAATGCTTTTAATTAAGTTAATGTTTTACGCATCTTCAAATCAGTGTTTTAATTATTCGTCGTTAGATCGTTGTGTAGACCCCCAGACGAAAGGGCTAGGTTAAATACCCATACCCCTCTCTTTTCCCTCTCATTTCCCTGTAACCCTCTCTCTCCTCCCTCTCTCATTCGGCGTACGCTGTATGCAGACCACCTCACGCCGAACGGCTTAAGGCCTCGGCCCGGCGCCGCCTTGCGTCGCCCTTCCTCACCGCCTGCACCAACGGCTTGCTCTCCCTCCGGCGAGTCCATCCATGCCGACCTCTCCCCCTCACGCTCTCCCTATCTCCATTTCGGGATTACACAGCCCGAACGGGCTTAGCGCGCGTAGCGCCGCCCAATGGCTCCACCACTCCCACGGCGAGCTCCTCTCCCACCGGCCATCATCCTCCACCGAAGCCAACCCCTATGAAGCAGTCCTCCCCCTCCTTCCACCGAAATGGGTCTCTAGCCCATTTCCCACCGTGCGCCGCCGTACGTGGCCACCCACGACCACCATGCGACGCCATGGACCTCCTCTCCCTTTCTCCGAGCTCCTCCATGTGACCCATGGCCAGAAACCCCCTCCTCCACCTCACGGCTCCTCACTCACGCACGCACGGGTTGCACGCCGTGCACTGCCACCCATGGCTGATGACCGCCATGTCCAGCCTCCTCAGGCCACCACCAAGCCAACCCGACCTCCATTGGCCCCGATCTGCCACCCACGAGAGCACACTCTCTCTCACTCTCCCACGGCTTCTCCTCCATGGAATGGCCAGATCTGCCACCGTGAGCCACCGTGGCGCCACCTCGACGCCACCACGAGATTCACCACACCTCCTTTAGCCAAGCCCTAGGTCTAAACCATCACTTTATGTGATGGGTAATCACTGCACGTGATGGACAGTCACTGCGTGTGATTGACCGCCACTGTACATGGCTAGATTCGCCATGTTGTGCCCCTTACCATCATCACAAGGCTATCACGAGCCTTTCCAAGACCACACCTAGCTATCTAAACGCCTAAACAGTCACCGTACGTGAGTTAGCTACCACGTACGACTCTTCCGACATCATCGGCTATGACGATCAGCAAGCAATGCACGGGTTATCCCGTCGATGGTATAACCCTCTATCCCTCATAATTATGTTAGATATTGATTAGTTGACTAGGTTGTGGACTGTGCTTTTAGTATTTGTGGAGTTGTGGCATTGTAATGAAGTGTTGGGCATTCTGTGTAGTGAAGTGTTGGGCTTATCTGTATTGTATGGAGGTGCATTGTGCCGTGTAGTGTACTGTGATGTGTTGGGCGTAATTGGGAAGTGTGCTGTGTAGTGCGATTGGGAAATATGTGCTGTAATGGTGGCATGGTGTATGTGGAATGGATACGGTGCACACTGAGTGTACTCTGTGTGCCTGTGGCGTGTTGTATATGTAGGGAGTACATGTGGGATGTACTCCATGTGATGGTGAGATGCACCATATGGCGGGTACGCCATAATGGTGACATGCCGTGAAATGTATAAAGGGAGTGTACGATGGGTGTACTCTATGTGGTGGAGTAATGCACCATGTGGCGGATATGCCATAATGGTGATGTGGCATATGGGATGGGAATAGTACACGCTGTGTGTACTTTATGTGTGGCGTAATGCGAGACAAGGAGAGCATATGTAAAATATACCCTCCTGGCGTATTGTGGAACGGGATGAGTACAAGTGGAGTGTACTCAGTGACGTAGTGCATGTAAGAGGAGTACATGTGGAATGTACTCCATGAGATGGTGCGATGCACCATATGGCGTGTAAGCCATAATGGTGATGTGTCGTAGTGTATGAAGGGAGTATACGAGGAGTGTACTCCATGCGATATAATGATGTACCATATGGCGGCCATGCCATAGTGGTGATATGGTGTGTATGGATGGAGTGCATGTGGAATGCACTCCATATGATTGAGGATGCACCATATGGCGTGTAGGCCATAGTGGTGATGGAGCTTATGTAAAGGGAGTACGAGTGGAACGTACTCCCTGTGATTGAGTGATGTACCATATGGTAGGTATGCCATAATGGTAACGTGTTGTGTATGAAGGGAGTATATGTGGAGTGTACTCCACGTAGCATTGACACTCCATGTGGCGTGTCGTAGAGATAAGGATGGTTATGTGATTGATGGGCGTGGAACGTGATGGATAGCGTCTGGAACTGTGAAACAGTGTCCCGAAGTAGTTATGGCGTAGCCTGTAGTCTGAAGTGACAGGTGTCACTGTGATGGACTTATGGCCAGGAGTATGCATGAAGTAGTAGAACAAGTGTAAGAGTACGCAGCAGAAGCATGACTGGGCAACGTCACGAAGTGACGTGGTTATTGGAAGTCATGCTTATGATGGGTGAAGTGTTGAAGTGTAGAAATGGCGTAATGGAAACGTGACGAGATGTCACGATGTGACGGGAGTACGTTAGGAACCGTACTCGTGATGAGTCAGGAGTGATGTAGTAGAATGTCAGGTAACACGACAAGGTCACAGTTTAGCACTGGAACAATCTCGGGCTATATAACGTGACATGAAACGTAGTTATGGATGGAGTCTTGTCGTGTTAAGTGTTGGGATGAACTGTCAAAAGGGACGGGTAGCGTAAAGAGTCATGCTAGCCGGGTTAAGAGAAGATTGGTATCGGAGTATGGCCCTTGTCCCTACGAGCAGGTGATCAACGTGTTATATACGTTGATCTTAGGTGATAAAGGGGTAAGGTACCTGTGTAACATGGTGAGAGACACGTGCCGGACGGATTCACCATACGTAATGGGTAATCTGTCATGAGCATAGTTGCACGGTGCTTAAGCTTCAGAGTTGGCTTAGAGACATGTGTCTTTATGGATGGGAATGAGGATTTAGTGTGGGCCAAGATGCATGAAGATAGTGACGGATGCATCGTTAGGATTGAGATGTGTGATTCCATCGGTCGGAATCATGCGTCGAATGTGGTTGTAAGAAGAGTAAGACGAATGTCCTAGTGTCTTAATCCTAAGGTGAATAAGGGGTTCACTTTAGTGGATGAGCACTCGAGGCAAGACTTTGAGTTGGAAGTTGTGGTGACCGTAAGTGGTCCTCGAAGGGTTTAACATAGTGAAGGGCATGTAAGTGCACGGGATAGAAGGAGAGTGTTCTAAGTATAGCGTAGTCCTATTTATAGTTTAAGTTACTTATGCATTAGATAGAGGATGATGCTAAGGTTATGTGTATGCATGTAGGTTGCCATCTGACAAGCACGTGAATGGACTGAATGACATGCAAGTAGCATGGAGTCCAGGTAAGTGTTACGTTCATACTCTTCTAGAGTTATCAAAGATACAAGAAACGCTTTTCCTTTAAAATGCTCACGAAAAGACTAAAAACGTTTTAAGAAAGAAAATGCTAAATGTTCAAAAGTATAAGTATATACGGCCCCTCATTGGCAGCCCCTTTTTACGCACCCCAAAGTATTAAGTGTACGCATGTGAATGGATGACTATACGCTGTATCTATTGTATGTATTTTCTAAGAAAAATTCATAAACTGATGAAGATGCATAAAAGGCATGAAAGCATATGCTTTTGTGAATCCTACGAACCGACGCTCTCATGTGCACCACGAGGTGATACTCGCGGATGCCATGATTGACGACGTTCAGGGTGACACTTATAGGATGCCACGGAAGCTGACGCTTAAGCCCATGTATGTTCTTTGTTAAAAAGAGGATAGAGCTGAAATGAAATTGAAAAAGAAAACGGAAAGACCATTTTCGGGCTTATGCCCCAAACGATATTTTCTCACAAAAAGAAATGTTTGCCCACGAAAAGAAAGGACTGTTAAATGAAAGAACGAACTGAATGAAAGCTATCAGCTCCTTCAAGCTGACATGAATGAATGAATGAAAAGAAAAAAAAAAAATGAAAGCATGAATGTATGAAGACACGTAACGGCCACATGACATGAATGAAAGGGTATCGATGAATGGGCAGATTGCAATGCCGGGTAAGTAGCGTTGGAAGTGCACCCAGTGCTGCCCCCTATGAAAAGGGGTTCCCAACCCGTGGCCACAAGCAGAATCCGGGTCCAAAGGAAGACCGCTAACCCCAAACACACGGGGCGTAATTGTGTGTACTGGCCTATGAAAGCGATAAGAAAGAATGGATGTACGCACGCACGCACGAACGCACATGTATGCATAAGAGCACAAGAGCACGGGCTCTTTAAGAAATGAAGGCACTAACGGGGGAAATGTTTTAAGACGAGAAAGCCCTTTTTAAAGTAAAACCCCGTACACCGACTCTTGAAGAAATGAAGGCAGTGACGGGGGACACGTTTTAAATAGAGGAAAGCCTTTTAAAAGAAAAGCCCCGTCCAGTGACGTTTTCAAACGAACGCACACAAGACACGTAGGCACTCACGTAATAGTATGTACGAATGATGAACGCATGAATGAAAACCTATGTTGTTATATTTTAACCGTATGAAGTAATGCTTACGAGTCTTCGACTCATTTTAGTTTTTATGCATGTCCCTCCCCCTCATAGGAACTGCACGATCAGGACCGACACGGCCCATGGGGAAGAGCACGGAAGTCTAGGCACGAGTTTTAAACGTACGAGGCCTTTTTATTATAAGATTTATGTTTTCCGCTGTAACCCTCTTTTATGATCAAAGCACATTTTATTTATAAGCGTAGAGTCTCGCACCCTAGGGATGCAAGTGAAAAGTTTTAAACAGGACGGTAATTCCCGTCGTCCTTTTTATAAAAATATTTTAGAAAAAGTCCCACCACAAGGACGGGCGTTACACTCTCTCTCTCTCCATAGGCTGTAAGGTGTAGATGTAAGCTTCTATTTTCTCCTCTTCTATTGTAATTGATGTCTGATCATTGTTAGAATATGTAAGATTTATTGGGGGCTATCAATTTGATATTCTGAGGGGGTGATTACAAAACTGTCTTGTAACCTTACACAATCAAAAGAAAGTTTATACAATATTGTTGACTTAATCTTACATCTCCACAATTCGTCAATCAATTTGTTGGGTTATTACAAATCTGTGAATGAGTTCCATGGTGGTGTTTTAATTTGTTAGGTTTTTTGTTGGGTTTTTACTCTTCTATTTTCATTCGTTGTTTAAAAGGGTTGTGTGCACTCTACTTGTTTGTAAAAATCTGTGAATGGGTTCCATGGTGTTTTTCTAACTTTCTTGCCCATGTCTTGAGAGTGCTTGCTGAAGGGCCCGCCCAATGGAGAAAGGAAGAGACCATGGCTTCTCATTATTTGTTCAACAATTTATATATTTTTTCTATGACAATAATCCAAATTTAAAAGTAAGTTTTCTCAACAATTTATTTATAACTTTTCTCAATCTAAAGTATTGCAAATATGTATAATGATGCCTGGATTAAGAAATAAAAAGCTACACAAATCTTCAAGAATAGATGACCAATACGTTAAGATGTCAAATACCAGTCTAAGTAGACAGAATAACCATGCATGAATCCATGTCATGAAGAAAAGATTACTCATAAATACTTATAAAAAAAAAAAGAAGAAAGAACAGATAGTCTTTGTAAAATATAGTAGAATCAACATGTCCATATTAATAGAATGGGTGATTGTTGATGTGAATGAGTCATTTACAATTAAAAAAAGGATTGATAATTCATTGGCTTACAGTAGAGGAGATTGATGCGTAGCAAAATATGCACTCATCTCGGCGTTTTGGACACAACGAACATTTGCTAGAAAATAAAGAAAAACAACCTAAGCTTTGTATATGGCAGTGGAGGACCCAGAGGCCAGATGCACGGCAGATACCCAGACGCACGGCACAGAGAGGGAGAGGGAAAGTTCAGATTTCTGACTTTTTCTTTATTTAGAAATAAGGTTGTTTTGGTCTTTATGATAAAAATGAGGGCCTTTTAATCTATTCCTATGGTAGGAAGCTATGAGAAGTCTATGGGCAGGGAGTGTTTGGTGAAATTCAAAGCAATGGGAAGCCTTGAAGATCCAACCAGCTGGATCCTATCAATCGAAGTGTGGAAATTCCAATTTGATACCCCTGGGCAAGGGTCTTCGATTTTCCTAGTGTTCTTGTTCAGCTTTAACACAAGGTTCACGGTGTGCCAGCTGAGTTTGGATCTAGTTCTGGGTAACAAGAATAGTCCTTATCATGTCATTCATTTGCTACATCTGTTTTCTTAATTCCAGTATGCTTTGGTCGTGATTAGCCAGCATTTCTTGTTGTTGTTTGCTGGATCTTGTGTTCTCTGTGTAACAGCCCACAAAAAATTCACTGGAATTTCTATTGACCTTAGGAACCTCGTGAAAACCCTATAAGTTTTTACGAATAGACCAATCGCTCAGTTTGTCATCATAATTAGTGTTATCACTCACTATGGTGCTAGATTTATGAGTTTCATTATTTGAGGTGGTTAGAAGTGTCAGAATGTGTTAAGGTCTATGCCATTAGACTTAGTGGATTGTTTATGATTTTATGGCACAATAGCCTATTTTCATAATTACGGACGAAGCGTCGGTTGGAAATTGTGAAATTATTTTTAGGGGTACTTCGGGGTTGAATTTTGGGAAATGATTTTCACTATAGGTTAATATAAATATTTAGAATTTTTCAATACTAAGTTTATTATGCATTTTTTGGAGTGAATAGTAACCTCGATAAGCACACCTAGTGCAGTGTTTTCAAAATCATAGTGTGGAATGTCCAAATTAGGTTAGAGAAGTTTTATTTGAACACTTGCCAAGATCTTAGCCACACATAGTGAATGGTATTAGACACTTGGCCCAAAAAAGAACCATTATATAGATTGGTGAAGGAAATCAAGGTGTGAGATCATGCCACCTTAGCAAAACTTTGTTTCATCTGTTCAACCAGATTGTGCCAGACCAAAGAAGGTTTCAATCCTAACAAAACCCTAAATGGTTGGAAACCAATTGATACCCCAAAAGCTTGATTGAAACCGAAACCCTAAACGGTTTCCCCAAATCCTAATGTTGGCCTCCAAACCCTTTCTAACCCGATTTCTAGCACTGTGTTTAATCACTTGATTAAATCACTTCCACATACTATTAATTAATCAAATTCTTGTTATGACATCATTATTCAACCTTGGAAATTTGATTGGACCAATAAAAATTAGTTTTGAGCTTGATAGCATCTCAAACCCTAACCAAACCCTCTTTAAACCCTCAATTGAAGCCCACTTAGTTGGGGCCCACGAAATTGGCCACCTTGGCAAAATTTCTTAGAGAAGTTTCCTCCCTCACATGGCAGACCATCCACTACCATTGGCTGCACCCAATAGTGCCATGATGTGAAGGAGAAATCCACTCCATCAACCTCCATCTCTCATAGTTGCTGCAGACAGTCCATGCCTCTCACTATTCTCCACTTTATGTCACATAGGCAACTCCAATCAATAGTCATTCAAGCCCACAACTTCCCCCTTCAGGAGTCGAAAGTCGTGCAAGGCACATTTCATTCCATTGTATCACTTCTTCACCTTGTTCTTAGAGAGAAAACCCAAAAGAGCTCTCTCAGGTACATTTTTGGGTCTTTTTGCGTGGCTATTTTAGACCCTTTGTAAGTATTTGAGCGTGATGATTCCTTCATATAAGTTGTTCATATTTGAGTTTAGTTTCTGTGGATATCTTATTAATCTCATTCCATGCTCATTTGATTGGTCAAAAGTATTGTTAACTATGGAAAGGTCATTCTGGGCGTGAAACTGGAGAGTATGTTATCTTTTGGAATTTTTGACCAAGCTAATGAACATATCTTGGTCCGAACATTTTGTGGAGTGTTGTTAGATTGTTTTTGTGAATGTTCATTGAGGTTTTATTGCATGACTAAAGCTTTTGATAATAGATTTCTTTAGATTTAGAAAGTTTAAAACTGGAAGTGAAAAAACAGTTTTTATTTTGTGAAAGTTATAATATTTCGTGGTTTAATCTTATTCCAAAGGCTTTGATATTTTTATATGATGATCCTAAGCCTCTTATATATAAATCTTAGGATGTTATTTTGAAGGTATTTAGTATTAGTTTTAAATATAGGAGTTTCTATGCAAGAGGATTTCGGCTATGCCTAAGATTTGATATTTCTGAGTTAGATCCATCTTTTATTAAATTTTAGCCATGTGATTTTAAGTTTGATGGTTGGATCTTCTTTAGGAACATTGTTAAACCACGTACTGTTTTATTTTGAAGATCACATGTCTTTAAGCCATGGATCAAGAGATTGATCGAAGTTAGTTGAGAGAAAGTTTCTGTTTTGGACTAAGTTTAAAACCAAGAACTTCAAGTGTTGTTTTGTGATTTTTGGTGACTTTGTTTGATGATTTACAGCATGTTTGATCTTAGGATGATGTTATGAATATGTTAGAAGTAAGATTTGACTATTTTTGGAATTCTGGGAGATGTTTTTATTAAGGTCAAAACTTGTGATTTAAAGATTTACTTTTGTTAAAACGTTTGGGTCTTTTTACAAAAAGTTTGGTATTGATGATTAGATTTTTCTTAATGGATATTTTAAGTATGTTTTTAAACTTAGGATAGGAAGATCTTTGTTACAAATTTTCGGTTTAATCATGAGTTTTGAATTTTGTAAGAATTGAACCAAAATCAAGATAAATGGCCTATGTAGGTTTCGGCCATAGTGAGTTTTTCATAGTTGTGAATGATTTTAAATTTTCTGAGTTGATATTTGAGTTTAGGACAAACTTTACATGAGGAATGTAAATTTGGGTAAGTTTTGGAGTTAGGATGTGAAATACTTAAGTTTGGGGTAAAATGGTCATTTTTCCACATGTAAAGGGTAAAATGGTCATTTTAATCTAAGTTGCCTCTTTTCACATTTGTAATTGTTATTAATTAATTTCTAACTTTTAGAATACTCTCTTACAGTTCCTCGTGTTTCACGCTTATTATCGTAGAACGCGACTATCGAGGTAAATTAGCTCTTAACTTACTATCAGGTTACTGTATGTGTGTGATGGGTAAGGAAACTACAATTTATGTTCGTATGTTGTTTTATATGCCATGCCATGATATGTCATCCCATGTTTATCTTTTACATGAATTATTCTGTCATGAAATACATATCTATTACACAATATATTATGTCTGATGTTACTATCTGTTGCAAGTATGTCACATTTTGTATGCCATCTGTTACATGTATGTCATGTCATGTAATATTCACTGTCACATATTATGCCATGTTATGAAATATTGTATGTTATATGTTATTTCATATTACAAAATTTTGTCTGTTACATGCATGTCATGTTATGAAATATTGTCTGTTTCATTTATGTCTCGACGTATGTCATGTTTGTCGTCTTACTTTCATGTCATGTTATGCTACGTCAGGACTTCTATCTTTTCGTATTCATGTCATCTCGTCTCAAATACAGTTTGTGTACCATGAGAATAGTCTTGTTAAGTTATTCATGTCAATCACGACCCTAAGCGCTAGGATAGGGTAATATCCTAGTGGAACTCCTTTGTTCACGCTGGAGTGTCTAAATAGGTGTGAAATTCCCTGGGTTGACTAAGTACAGTCAACAGGTTGCGAATGAGGCCTAACTAGCTGGTCACCAGAGCGCGCCAGGCATTAACACCAATGGAGCCACTTTATTTTTCGTGTGTCCACAGCAAGTGTGGCACAAAAAAATCATGGGGCCACAACAACTGTGGAGCATATACACTACGTGAGACATAACAATTGTAACACATAGAATACGTGAGGCCACAACAATTGTGGAGTACGTATTAACGCACTCACAACTGGTATGGACACTTATATTGTGATGTGGTAATCGGTAGGGACACACGGCTTAAGGGGACCCGTGTAGCACCCGTATGGTTACTTTTTAATTAAGTCTACTGAGCAAGATTCCAAATTCATATATTTCATGTTCAAGTCATGTTTCATGTTATGTTATGTTCAAGTTGACATTCATGTCAAGTTTCAAGTTTATATCACGTCAAGCTAAGTTTCAGTTTCAGTTCAAGTTATATCAGCTCATGCCATGTTATGTCAAGTCATGTTATGCTTATTATTTCATGCCATGTAATGTCAAGTCATGTTATACTTATTATTTCATGCCATGTTATGTCAAGTTATGTTATGTTTACTATTGACTTTGATTGTGCATTCATGTCTTTATTGTCATGCATGCATCATTAACCTGTGTGAATTTTTTTTTGTTAACTTGAAACAGTCGACTAAGCGACGGTGCAACTTAGATGTTGTTGCCTTAGGTTTCTACTTGTATTTTGTGGAGTTCAATCTTCAGCACTCTTTTGTTCACAACCATTTTGGACTAGTATTGTGACTCAGTTGTTTAGTATGTCTTTATATATGAAGTTTGTTTTAAGTATTTGAGATATTATAAGTTTGGTGCATAGTATTGCTAAAAAAAATAAAAAATTATCCGCTACAAATATTGCATAATACTAGATGCATGTTAGGAATATTGCATCTTATCTGTCATGAACTGGGGCAGGTAACCTTGTGTTGCATGTCTTGGCGCTTCAAATGTCTGTTCGATCCCAAGCGAAATCTGGGGTGTCACACTCTGCCATGAGGACCGTAGGCTCTAGATACCAATTGTAAGGGTTCTTTGAGTTTGTGTATGGATTTCTGGTTTAATGGAAGGTGTTTCTGGGTTGAGTTGGAATTCTATGGAATGGAAAGAACAAAATCAACAGAAAATTGTAAGAAAAGAGATGGAAATGCAGGTGTTTGATAAAAAGCAACTGAGAAATGCAAGTTGCCACATGGTTCTTCGAGGGTCCCTTAACCTCCAAATTCAATAGTCAATTCTTCAAGTTTCCAGATGATTATTCTCTGCCATTTCTTGCGTATATATTGCAGCATTACTAACCAACTGCTCAAATGGCAGTGATACATGTGTAACTATGTAACAAAATGTAAAACAGAAAGTGACTAAATTCAAGTACGTAAATAACAAGGACTTAATAATAAACGAAAGCATAAGAAGTAAAAACAACATGTAGTCATTCATCTTCTGAGCTTCCCAACGCTGCATTCCTTGCTTATTGAAACAGTGCACATTGATCTTCCTTCATACTGTGCGTTTAGAGTTCCATACCATAACCCTAGTTCCATTCTCTTCGATAGTTCATCTTCACTTTAGCTACTTCACTCTTGTTCCTTCCAACTACGGAGACTCTCTGGTACTCCTCTGGGCCATCCCATAGAGCCCGTAACAAAGGCCTCCAAACTTTTTAATAGTTCCACTCTAATCTTCTTCTTCTTCTAATCTATCATAGGATATTTCCATATTTACTTTGTAAAGTTGCAGGTCCTAACCTTCTTGTTTATGCCATGAACCAATTATTGGGTCAAAATAGGCTATGATTTTTAAATAAAGCTTCTTACTCTCTTGAAATCAAATTCCGAAAACGTGGAGTTAATCTGTTGACCAAAACCTTAATGAATGTCTTGTGCACCACTAGAAAATTGGCTTGTTTGAAAAAAGTTTCCATCCAAAAATTTTCATCTCATATCATTTTATCTCATCTCATTTCATTCTTAAACATCACTCAAACACAAACTTTCAAACCAATCATTACAGTGTTTTCAAACTTTTAAACAAAAAATAAAAAAAAATTTAACTTTTCAAATCCCCAAACAAAATACAAAAAAAAATTCATTTTTTTAAAAATTCTAAAACAAAAATAATATTATAAAAGTATTTTAACTTTATAATATTTTTATTCAACTTTTTCTCTATTCTTCCATGTAAAACTCAATAAAATATCTTAATTCAAACTATTTCAATATTATTCACAAATTATTTCACTATTATTCACAGTTTCAAAACTATAATGGAATGACGAAGTTCAAATGAAATTGCTTTACTTTTAGAGTGATGCTAGGTTGCCACTCAACAGTGATCGCTAAGCGTGCAGCCTAGACAAAATTTATCTTTTTTATTTTTTTTATTTTTCGTTTTCACATTTTTTTAACATCTTTAAATATTTTTAAAAATTAAAAAAAATATGAATACACTAATAGTTACTTTTTTAATCAGTAAGTAAAAAAAATTTAAAAGTAAATAAATATATGAGTAGTCAAAATAAAAAGATAAAATAAGAAAACATATTAACATTATTCCTCTTTTTAATTACCTCAACATGAATAAATTGCTTTCTTTTTAATCCACGTGGAAGAATCTTCCACTTCCACTTTCCGCTTTCCACGAACTTGCCTTGCTTTTAATTTAACTCCAACTGACCAAGTACACTCCCTCACTTCCAAAGCCAACCCTTTCTCCTTTTCAGTAAACTACGTTTAGGCCAGGTTACGAATTTTAATGACATTCGTACAATTAATTGTAAAGATTCGCCAGCTAATCTTTATAATTGTATCGGAGACCGTATAAATACTCTAAACCCCACCTTCCCCCCACATTCAGATTTTTTTCCCTTAGCTGGCTGCTGGGCTTTCTGAGTTTGTTTTCAGAGCTTTCATTTACATGATCTAAATTAACTTATCAGCAACAGGAGGACCATGGCTAGAACCCCAGCTTCCAAGAGAAAGGCACATTGCTTTACTAGAGAAAAAAAAAGTAAAAAAGAAAACACGGTCCGGTACTTTTGGTTTTAGGGGCTGCGCAGGTGTGGCGTTTCCTTCTACACTACTCTCGTGTGTCGTTCACTTTTTGCCCCAATCGGTGTAATTCCCCAAGGGGGTTTTACGGGGCACGGGAAAGGTTTCTGCAGGCTGCGTTCTTGCTTTTTAGGCAAACCGTACGTGTGTATTGACTATGAGCATCGCCCGGAGCTGACATGGCTGCATGGCATTTGAGTAATGAAGTTAATTATATAGCCTCTTTTCGACCTGTATTATCATCAATATTCCTTAGCCTTTTCTTCTTCTTCTTTTATTTTTCCTTTCTTCATTATTAATGTGGGAATAAATTAAATAAGGGAAATGATCCACGCATTTGTGCAATCTTCATTGTAAATTCTGGCATCTAACATCAGACGTTCTTCCTTTCAAGATCAGGATATATATTTGTTTTTGGTATCTTATGTATATCGGACTTCTTGTTCAGTTGGAGATTTGCGGCGATTCAATGGAAGAGCTAGCAGGGATACTTGTAGTTATAAACAGGCACGGTACCTCTCCCTTCTCTTTTAAGAGGTTGTGTACGTGTGCATGTGTGTGAGATTTGCAAAAATTTATTATACAAAAAATATATTGATTGTAAAATAATAAAGAAACGTATGGGGGAGGTCGCTGGGACGAGTTCTATTTTAGGCACGCATCAAAATAATTAAGCTTATAATTTCTTGATAAGCTTGGCTTCTTCTCACTACAAAAACCCAGCGGCCTTTTATTTCAGTCAAAGGCACAGCTTTTAAAACGGAGAGAAAAGACTACCACCAGATCACCGTTGGTACTCATGTATACACACACACACAAGATAAGCCGCGGCCATGGATCAGCTGATGCGATAGGCTAGTGCTCCACATAATTCAGACTCGACCGCCTCCCCAGCGATGTTGAGCACTACGGCCATCATGTCTGTTGGCTGGTGGACTATCTCCCTCAGATGGAGAACCATGATCAGAACCCCGGATTTTATGATCATTGATGTGATAACTCGTATTTTTTTTTTGTGTATTTTTTCTAGTGAAGGAATATGTTTAATTAATTTAAATATTATTTTTCTTGTTTTAAAATTTATCGGATTTTCTTGTTGGATTTATTTTATAATTTTTTTTAGTTGTGAAATTTACTTTGATGTGTTTTCTTGATATTAATTAGTGTTTGCATTTAAATTACACTTTGCTTTAATGAATAATTTTATTGTTAGACATTAATTATTATTATTTTATTTATTTCTTTTGTTTTCCCACGCACGGCACTACCACATGCATGTCTTTCTCTTTTCAAACTTTAGGATTTTCTTATCACCCATATAGATACGTTCTCATCTTAGACTTGGAAACTACCTTGTGCTGTCGCTGCCACCAGCCGCAAGAACCACCCAGCCCCTCCTATTTCGACGCCAACCTCCATCTCCATGCACGTAAAACTAACGCCCAGTAAACAACCATCACCAAGGCTCAACGCCACACTGTGCGCCATCACCTCCTTCAAGGCCTCAGCCACAGCAACATGCCATTATCCTAAGAATGTCCCGCTCATACGTGGAGGTCAGCAATCACGGGCAACCATTTGCACCACGTCTAGCCACCATCGCTGGCCCACCGCCCAACTCCACGCACCTCCGTTGACAGCCAAAACTGTCTGCTTAGCCTTCTTATGCACCACTGTTTTTACATCTTAAAAATAGAGCATTTCGCATACCACAACTCCTTCATGCTGGTTGTAACACTCCGTATTTTAGTGTATTTTTATTGAAGGATTATTTTTATTTTATTCAAAAAATTATTCTCTTATTTTAAAATTACTGGATTTTAATTGGATTATTTTTAGGATTTTTAATTGGTGAAAATTAATTTTTATGTGCTTTCTTAATATTTATTTATTGTTGTACATTTAAATTGTTTTTCATATTTAATTAATTACTGTGAGATTTAATTATTTCAATTTGACTTTACCATTACGTTTAAATTATTTTATTTAACTTGGGGTTTTGAAATCGTTTCCGTTGGATCATTTTTGTGACCCAAGTTATGAGGATTGGACCTCATTTATTTTCTCTCAATTTTTCTTTCCTCTCATTTTCTTTTCTCTTTCTTTTCTTTTTCTCCTTATTTCTCCTTTGGCCTTCTCTCCCACGCGACCCTGCCCGCTCCCTCTCTCCCATGCGTCCGTCGCCCATACCCAACCCGCCGCCGTCGACCTTACCCCACCAACCTCACCTCCATTCGCGCCGCCGTTAACCACCAGTAGCCCTTCAAAGCCGCGGCATCACTTTCGCTCCAGTGCCGCCGTTGCACCACCATTGGCCACCATCTTCACACCACTTCATCCTCGACCTCTTGGCAACCCATTGGACCCAACCCCACCTCCGATCCGTCACCGGTGAAGCTCCACCATCCACATTTCCGATTTGGGTATTTTGGTCTTCTACCGCCCATTGCGCCGCCACCCACGGCCAACCACCACCACCACTAGCTTCACCGACCTCCCTAGGCCCTACTCTATCAACTTTGGATCTTCGTTTGCCTCCGTTGAAAAGTGGGTATCTGTGACCCACGGCTACAATGTATTTTACACTGTCCTGCAGCTATTTTTCTACTTCTGGTAGCTTCGTGATCCTTCGAAAATTGTTATATAGCACTGTATGTATTTTCCAAAGAATTCTTGTGAATTTAATGTATTTTTGTACTAACACATTTCACTGTATTTGAACTGTTGATTGGTTTTGCCTGACTGAGTCCGAGGAGTACGGGGGTCGGATGGATTGGTGATTGGAGTTGTTTGGTTGGATTTGATTGGGTTGGTTATTGATGGTTGTGGATTAGTGTTGGTACATGTACTTCTCATTATTTCATGCATGATCATGTTTGTAAAGGAAAACTGGGTTTTCGTGTATTGCATTCATGTTCATGTGTTTATGAAAACTGGGTTTTCATGTGAAAATGGAATTTGAGTGCATGTGTATCACGACACCAATCCGAGATGGGGCATTATCTCGATGGAGCTCCTCTGGTTACTTGGGAGCGGAATATACTGAGTAACGTCCCCTGGATTGTCGCCGGGCGACGGGATCGGACTAGAGATTTGTGCCGACTCCGTGGTCCTTCTACTGGCGGGGCCTAGAGGATGTCTGGCCATGTACGCGCTGGTCACGGAACTGGGCATCGCTCGTTGCGTAGTGGGTGCTTGACCATGAACGCGCTGGGCGCGGAACTAGACATTGCTATGAAGCCAGGACGTGAGGATGGTCCCTAGGGGAGGCCATGGTGCATAGGGTAATAACGGATTAATTGGCTATTTTCTGGGAAAATAGTGTGAGTTGGATTTTGTGTAAATTATTTTCTGGGAAAATGTTTTACGGATTATTTTTGGGTCAAATGAGATTTTGGCATGTGTTGAAAAATTATCATTTTCGGGGAAAATGATATTTTGAGGAAAATGCATATTTCATCATATGCATGCATGTTGGTTACATTAAATGCATTTTATTCCTGAGAATTATTTTGGTTATACTTACCTGTGGTACCTATTTTGGTAACGCAGACTTTGATGCAGATGAAGATGAGGGTGAGCCTGAGCAGTCGGCTCCGCCCGAAGAGTGATTTGGGATCACTCATTTATATTTTGGGACATGTGTTAAACTTTACTTTGGGGTGACTGTATAACATTTTAAATCCTTTTACTGATGTTTACTTGTATTTAAATTCTGGTACTTAGTAAACTTAATTATTCACTGCGTTGTTATTATACACTGTCGCATGTACACACACTTGACACTTTCGTTGGGATGTGTGACCGTGTTGTCATCATCCCAGCGTCTCGATTCCCGTGTTTCCTTACATAGGGGTCGGGGGTGCCACACCGGTTGCCTCAGCCTCAAGCAACATCACTGCCTAGCCATCGAGCTCACCACTGTTGACCTTCGCCTAGTCTTTTTGTCTGCCGCGCGCCGCCTTAGGCTCACGATGAGCTTCTCTCTCTCTCTCTCTCTTGCACCAAGCTCTCTCTCCGTCTCTCTCTCTTTTCTACGTAAGGTTCCTCTCTCTCTCTCTCATCAGCTGGTCTCTCTCTCTAACCAGTGTGCTGCCGCCACCCCTACCTCCATAAGCAACCACCCAGCTTGCCGTCTTCGTGCCCTCCATCACTCGGTGAGTATGGCTCCATACGAGTATACAAGTTTAACTGTGATTTATGAAACTGTCATTTTCCAAAAGGGTCCTTATGTGTTTTGTTAAAGCCCTAAAATACCCTTATATTAGACTAAATATAGGTTTATCATGTTTTGGTTTATATATATATATATATCTGTAGGTTTTGTTTTAAAATACGAGTTTTTATAAAGGAAATATTGAAAGATTTGAGAAATTATTAGTGATAATATATAATTTTAAGAAGTACATAGTAAATGCAAAATTTTATTTAGAGATCTTTTAAGAGTAACTAATTAGTCTATTTTTTATTAAATGAAATTTTTACTTCCTAACTTTTAATCAGTTTTGTTATAATTATGTTAAGAGAATTTTTAAACTAGAGATGTATTTTGTGGCATAGTTGTTTTTAGTATAATATTTTTATGAAATTTAGAGATGACTTAGAGTATAATAGTGAGAGAATTAAGTGGATATTGATGGTTTTAGAAAATGATGATATTTTAGGAATTATGAGAATTTTAAGTTTTGTGGATTTAAAATAGGTTCTTTTCGTATTTTAGGTTTAATTATCGAAATAAGTGGTTGATTGAAAATTTACGGGAGTTACATGAATTTTTATAGGTGACGAGTGACAATTGATTAATACTGTTGTGGAGAATTTCTGAATAAGTTAAGAAGTCCAGTTAAGCGGGGTTCCTATGCTAGACTTTGCATTAAAATAAAATGAGCTGAGGTTGACTTTTTGAAAAATATACATATTTGGTTATGAAAATAAATTTGAGCTACCTCAGTTATTTGTTTTGCATTATTCATGAGATTTTGTTTAAGAAGAAAGCATTTTCTGTCATGACTGGTGTAGACATGAACTTATTTTTGACATTCTGTTTCTGAACTTTGAAAAAGAGAGCGAATATGAAATTTTGTGTATAAGTTATGTTTTTTGTGATCTGATTCTATTCAGTACTCTGTGTTGATAAGATGTGGCACTTGAAAAACGTTTGGCATGACTTTCTGATTCTGATTCTGATTCTGATATGGTGATTCTGATTCTGTTTTGCTCTGATATGTGACCCTGTCATGAGATACAATAGTGACCTTCGACCCTATCACGGGATACAATAATGACCTCTGGCCCTGTCACGAGATATAATAGTGACCTCTGGCCCTGTCACAAGATATAATAGTGACCTCTGGCCTTGTCGTGGGATACAATAGTGACCTCTGACCCGCCACGGGATATAATAGTGGTTTTCTGTTCTGAGTGCAATCGCTTTGGTAACATGATGATTTATGTTCTGCTTGGCTTTTCACAAAATGCACAACCCTACCACGGGGGTTAAATATGGTCTTTGTTCTGATATGATATGATAAGACGAAAATGTTCAGTCATGTTGTGCCAAATGAGTCTTTGAATATGAAAAGTTGGTTTCTGAATATAAAATGTTTGAAAAGTCGCTCTGATTTTCTGATAATATGTATTTTTGAGATTTGCATATTGATACTGAAAAGTTTAGTTTCGGCATTCAGAACTCTGTGAAAATGCTCATATTTGCACACTAGTATATGTCCTCTGCTTACTGAGTTGTTGATAACTTATCCCTTATCTCCAATTATTTTTCAAATGATTTTTGAATAGTCCAGTTAAGGATCAAAATTATGGAGCATCAGTGAGATGATTATTTAAGCATAGTGGATTAGTTATAGAAGATTTCTGACAAGTGGCGGATTTTATTAAGATATTTTGTAGTATTCTGATGATGTTATATTTTGGAGTCTATAAATATATTGATGAATTGTGAGTTTTAAGTTATAGAGAGTAACTCTTCGATCCCTGCGAGACTGGGACATTACAATTGAACTCTGAAAAGTAGTGGTTCTATCCCATACAACACTTAGAGAGGGGTGAATAGGTGCAGTTCAATTTTCTTGTCTAATAAAATATAAGATAAGTAAGCAATTAAAAGATGAAACAAATCATACAAATAATCAACACAGAGATTTGGTCACGAAATGGAAACTCATTTGAAGAATGTCTTCAAATTCTAAAACAACTCCGGGTGTAAGCCACCACCTAAAATCCACTATAGAAAAAGTTTATTACAACCAATTTAGAGACACTCACAAAATCTTTGTAGTTCCTAAACTTGTCTTGCAACATCACAAGTGACCCACTCGATCTCCACATGCATGTAGTGTCGGAACTCCGACCTTTTGTAACTTTCCACGAGAACCTCTCGATCTCTGCATCAACAGCAGCTCCGGAAACCTTCCGGACAGTCAACACGTCCACTTCAATGGACTTTGAATGAGAATTGATCTTGAGTGTGGTGTGGTGGATATGTGTTTGTCCAAGAGAGATTCACAAGGTGAGGAAAAGGTTTCTCTCTTTGGCTCTCGAAACACTTAGGGTTTTTGCTCTATTTTTCCACACCAAAAGAAAGACCAAAAGGTGAGTTTCTTTTTACACCAATAAGGAAAGAGGCGCTCAAACCTAAGAAAATTAGGTTTCCAGAACATTGGCTCGAGCGAAGTGTCAAGCGAACTTAGTTTCGCTCAAGGCAAGTGTCGAGCCAAGTCAAGCGAACTCTCTGACTTGAATGTAGCTTGAGCGAAGTGTTGAAGCATGTCGAGTGAACACTCTGACTTGAAGTTCGCTCGAGCCAAGTCAAGCGAACTCTCTGACTTGAATGTAGGTTGAGCAAAGTGTTGAACCATGTCGAGCAAACTCTCTGACTTGAAGTTCGTTTGAGCGAAGTGTCGAGCCGAGTCAAGCGAACTCTCGGACTTGAATGTAGCTCGAGCGAAGTCTCTGACTTGAAGTTCGCTCGAGCGAAATGTTGAGTGTGGCGCCCCCGACCCCCACGTATAGGGATGCGAGAATCGACAGGGCAGGATGATGACAACACGGTCACGCATCCCAACGAAAGTGCCAAGTGTGTGTACATGCGACAGTGTACAAAAACAATGCAGCGGATTAGTCAACAAGTACCAGAATTTAAATACAATCTAAACATCAGTAGAGGTTTAAAAAGTAGTTATACAGTCATCCAAAATTAAAATACAATATAGTAAAATAAAACAACAAAGCCAGTGATCCCAGATCACTCCTCGAGCGGAGCTGTCTCCTCAGGCTCGCCCTCATCCTCCTCATCTGCATCAAAATCTGCGTTACCAAACATGGTACCACAGGTAAGTATAACCCAAATAATCCTCAGGAATAAAATGCATTTAATGCAACCAACATGCATGCATATGATGAAATATGCATTTTCCTCAAAACATCATTTTCTCCGAAAATGATAATTTTCCAACACACGTCAAAATCCCATTTGGCCCAAAATATCTGTAAAACATTTTCCCAGAAAGTGATTTACACAAAATCCAACACACACTATTTTCCTAGAGAATAGTCAATTAATCCATTATTACCCTATGCACCATAATCTCCCCTAGGGATCATCCGCACATCCTACCTTTGTAGCGATGCCCAGTTTCGCGCCCAGCGCGTTCATAGCCAAGCATCCACTATGCAACAAGCGATGCCCAGTTCTGCGCCCAGCGCGTTCATGGCCGGACATTGTGACGCCCCCAAATTCTGCTTGTGATCAAATGGACATTTGAAGCGTCGAGACATGCAACACAAAGTTACCTGCCCCCGTTCATGACATATAAGATGCAATATTCCTAACATGCATCTAGTATTATGCAATATTCGCAGCGGATAATTTTTTTTTTCTTTAGCAATACTATGCACCAAACTGAAATATCCCAAATACGTAAAACATACTTCATACATAATGACGTACTAAACAACTGAGATCACTACACTAGTCCAAAATGGTTGTGATCAAAAGAGTGTTGGAGATTGAACACCACAGATACAAGTAGTAATGAGGTAACTACTGTACTACCATCTACGTCACACCATTGTTTAGTCGATCATTTCCAGTTGGTCGATTCTCGATTCTCCTTCAGATCCTGTAACAAAATCTACCATTCGGGGGGAATGGTAGTTGGGACTACTACAGTGAGATTTGATTACAAATCTCAGCAAGTTAACAGGAAACTTCCACACAGGTTAATGATGCATGCATGGCAGTAAAAGCATGAATGCATAATGAAATCATAAGTAATCATAGCATAACTTGACATACAACATAACATAACTGGCATAACTTAAACTGAAACTGAAGCATAATATGGACTTGAAATATAGCATGAACGTGAACTTGAAATATAACATGGACTTGAAACATAACATGAACGTGAACATGCATAATTTGAACATGAACTTGAGCATGACATAACATAAATGTGAACTTGGAACATAACGTAAACGTGAACATAACATAATATGAACTTGGAACATATTCTTGTCTCATGGGATTACCATGATTGCGTGAACGTAAACTTGAACATATCATAACCTGAAACATGACTTGAACTTGGAATCTAACTTACACATTAAACTGATAGTAAGTTAAAAGCTAACTTACATCGATCTTCGCACTTCGACACAAAACTCAATGCGATCACGAGAAACTGAAAGTAGTGATTTTTAAAAATTAGAACATAATCACTAACAATTAGGAATATGGATAAATATCAACTTAGAGTAAAATTACCATTTTACCCTCTACATGTGGAAAAATGACCATTTTACCCAAAACTTAAGGATTTTGTATCCTAACTCCAAAAATCACCAAAATTTACATACCTAATGTAAATTTTGTCCTAAGCTCAAATATCAATTCAGAAAAATTTAAAACTAAACACAACCTTTAAAACTCTATAGGGCCGAAACTTACGAAGGCTATTTTCTTTGATTTTTGTTGTAATTCTTTCAAATCTCAAAACTCATGATTAAACCAAAATTTTTCTTCTACTATACTCATAACATATTCCTAAGAATAATCATGTTTTGAATCATGAACAAAAGTCATCAAAATCACTAAAACCATACTTGAACTTTTTGGTTTTTCTTCTAAGTTCAAAACAGAATTTTGTTTCTAACTTGTTTTGATCAAACTCTTGATCCATGACTTATAAAGATGTGATCTTCAAACCAAAACATCACATGGTTTAAAAAGGTGTCCTAAAACAGATCCAAGCTTGAAACTCAAGATCACATGGTTAAACATCACCCAAAACATAAATTTAGCCAAGAACATCATCACTTTGGCCTAACCAAATATCTCAATGCATAAAATTTCATATCTTCAAAACTAACATCAAATATCTTCAAAATAAAATTCTAACATGTATATAAGATGCTTAGGATCTTCCAATAAAAATATCAAAGCCATTGGAATAAGATTAAACCATAAAAGATTTAAACTTTCTCAAAACAGAAACTGTTTTTCCTCTTCCAGTTTCTAAGTTTCTAGACCTAAGAAAATATTTCACCAAAACTTTTAATCATGCAACAAATCCTCAACCAATAATCATATACACATGTTAAAAGTACTCCATAAAAATTTCGGACCAAGATCTATTTATTAGCTTGGTCAAACACTCCAAAATATAACATACTCTCGAGTTTATCGCCCAGAATGACCTTTCTGGGGTCTAAACAACTTTTGACCAATCAAATGATCTCTAAATGGAACAAATAAGATATCCGCGTAAACTAGACTCCAAAATAAACAACTTTAATGAAGGAAAAGTTGTGAGGAAACACTTACAAAAGCTTCGAAATAGGCATTCAAAAGAGATAAGAAAAACTGTCCGATAGTGTCTTTTGTGTTCTATGAAGGAAAAGTGTAAAGGAGAGTTGCTTTTCGTGGGAAGTGGACTGGAGAGCCTCTTACACAAGCTATGGAAAGTGATAGGACTGAAGGAAAGGTTGAGTGTTGGCCTTTTCTTCTCATAAAAATCAGTCCAAGATCTTTTCACAAGGTGGAGTGTAAGAGTGAAAGAGTGAGGTGGCCCTTTAGCTTTGTATTTGAAGAACCTTCTAGGCCCTTCGTGTAAAGATCTGGCCAGCCAAGTGGGGGTACAAAACCTAGCCATGAAGCAATGCTAATGTGGTCAATTTCGTGGGCTTAGTGGGCCTAAACCTAAAGGGCCTAAATTTTGGGGTTTAAAGAGAGTTTGGGTTGCTATCAAGCCCAAATCCAATATCACTTGGCCCAATCAATTTTTCAAGGTTAGCAAGGTTGGATAATGATGTTCTAACACAAATTTGAAGGATTAATAGCATGTGGAAGTGATTTAATCAAGTGATTAAAAACAATGCTAGAAATCGAATTAGAAAGGGTTTAGAGGCCAACTTTAGGGTTTTGGGGAAACCGTTTAGGGTTCCGATTTCAACAATGTTTTTGGGCTTTCAATTGGATTCCCACCATTTAGGGTTTTACTAGGATTGAAGCCCTCTTTGATCTGGCACAATTTGGTTGATCAGATGAAACAAAGTTTGCTTAGGTGGCATGATCTCACACCTTGATTCCTTCAAATCCAACAAACGTTCCTCATGGTGCCAAGTGTCTAATATTATTCACTAAGTGTGGCTAAGATCTTGCCAAGTGTCCAAATGAAACTTCTCTAATCTAATTTGGACATTCCACACTATGATTTTGAAATACTACAATTGGTGCGCTTATCGAAGTTACTATTCACTCCAAAAAAGTGAATCATAAACTTAATACTAAAAATTCCTAAATACTCATATTAACCTACAGTGAAAATCTTTTACCGAAATTCAACCACGAAGTGCCCCTAAAAATAATTTCACAAATTCCAATAGACGTTTTGTCCGGAATTATGAAAATAGGCTGTTGCGCCATAAAATCCTAAATAATCCACTGGGTCTAATGGCATAGACCATAAAGCATTATGACACTTCTAACCACCTCAAATAAACAAAACTCATATTTCTAGCACCATAGTGAGTGATAACACTGACTATGTTGACAAACTAAAACCTATGCAATTGGTCGATTCGTAAAAACTTATTAAGTTTTTACGAGATTCCTAAAGTCAATAGAAATTCCACCAATGAATTTCTAGCGGGTTGTAACAGACATCCTCTAGTCCCCGCCAGCAGAAAGACCACGAAGTCGACACGAGACCATATCGTCCGATCCCATTGTCGCCCAGCGACAATCCAAGGGACGTTACTCAGTATATTCCGCTCCCGAGTAACCAGAAGAGCTCCATCGAGATAATGCCCCATCTCGGCTTGGGGTCGTGATACACACGCACCCAAATTCCATTCTCACATGAAAACCCAGTTTTCATAAACACATGAACATGAATGCAATACACGAAAACCCAGTTTCCTTTACAAACATGATCATGTGTGTAAAATGCAATGTACATGAACAACACCATATCCAAACCAACAATTACAAACCCAATCAATCACACAAACAACTCCAATCACCAATCCATCCGACCCCCCGTACTCCTCGAACTCAATCCAGCAAAACCAATCAACAGTTCAAATACAGTGAAATGTGTTAGTGCAAAAATACATTAAATTCACAAGAATTCTTTGAACAATACTTGCAGCGCTATATAATAATTTTCGGAGGATCACGAATCTGCAAGAAGTGGAAAAACAGCTGTAGAACAGTGTAAAATACACTATGGCCGTGGGTCACAGATACCCACTTTTGAACAGAGGCAAACGAAGACCCAAAAATGATAGGGTAGGGCCTAGGGAGGTCGGTGAAGCTAGTGGTGGTGAAGGTTGGCCGTGGGTGCCGGCACAAGAGGTGGTTTAAGGCCAAAAATATCCAAAACGGAAATGGAGTTGGACGTGCTTCACCGGTGATGGATCGGAGGTGGGGTTGGGTCCAATGGGTTGGCAAGAGGTTGAGGATGAAGTGGTGTGAAGATGGTGGCCAATGGTGGTGCGACGGCTGAGCAGCGGCGGAAAGAATACCGCGGCTTCAATG
This sequence comes from Juglans regia, assembly GCF_001411555.2. Lineage (NCBI taxonomy): Eukaryota > Viridiplantae > Streptophyta > Magnoliopsida > Fagales > Juglandaceae > Juglans > Juglans regia. The sequence continues at coordinate 24,506,344 of NC_049907.1, forward strand.
GGCTCGTGGTGGCTAACGGCGGCGCGAATGGAGCTGAGGTTGGTGGGGTAGGGTCGCCGGCGGCTGGGGAAGCTAATGGGCTGGGCGGTGACGGCCACTGCCGACTCACGGCTGCGTTGGGTGGTGAAGAAAGAAACGGACGAAGAGAGGGAGGGAGAGCTGGGTCGCGCGCGGGAAGAGAGCTGAAGAAGAAATAAGGAAAAAGAAAAGAAAGAGAAAAGAAAAATGAGAGGAAAGAAAAATGGGGGGAAAAGAAATGAGGTCCAATCCTCATAACTTGGGTCACAAAAATGATCCAACGGAAATGATTTCAAAACCACAAGTTAAATAAAATAATTTAAACGTAGTGGTAAAGTCAAATTGAAATAGTTAAATCTCACAGTAATTAATTAAATATGAAAAGCAATTTAAATGCACAACAATAAATAAATATTAAGAAAGCACATAAAAATTAATTTTCACCAATTAAAAATCATAAAAATAACCCAATTAAAAATCCAATAATTTTAAAACAAGAGTATAATTTTTGAATAAAATAAAAATAATCATTCAATAAAAATACACTAAAATACAGGGTGTTACATCCTCCCCCCCTTAAATAAAATTTCGTCCTCGAAATTAGCATGGTCAAACATTAAACTAAGACAGGATCAAGATTCAACCGAGAGCATACTTAGAACATACCGTCAAAATCAATCAAACAAGTACGGATATTGCTCCCTCATGTCGGCTTCTCTCTCCCAAGAGAAATCTTGAGCCAACAGATCGCCCCATGATACTTTCACCAAAGGTATTGTCTTGGACCTTAATCTTTGCTCTTTCCGATCCACGATCTGCGTCGAAGCAACTTCATAAATAAGGTTAGGCTGGAGTTGAATGCGTTCAGGGTCAACAAAACATGGCTCTTGCTGTCCAAAACACTTCTTCAACGAAGACACATGAAACACATCATGAACATCCCCAAAATAGTCTGGCAAGGCAACTCTATAAGCAACAAGCCCAAAGCACTTAATGCCTTTCATAGGAGAGACTTTAAGATATACCCAATCACCTACTTCAAAGGATAAGTCTCTTCTTCTTGTATCTGTGTAACTCTTCTGGCGACTTTGTGCTTTCTCCATTTTTTTTTTTTGAATAAAACTGATCTCATTAATCAATTCCAAACTCATACAGTTTAAATCAGTATTACAAAGAAACCAAGATACAAGTGCTGATCTTAGTGCCTCATTTCCTTAGAAACTACTTGACAGATACAAGCTGGGCATATCTCAATGTCATACATGTCTTCAGTACACTCGTAAGCCGCTTGTGCAAGCATGTGAGCTGCCATGTTAGCTTCCCTGTATGCATGTGAGATGGACCAAACAGCAGCTAAGTTTAGAATCTCTTTGGCATCTGATATGAGACAGCCACCCAAGCTCCAGTTAGGACTATCTTGGTTCATTTGGTCCATGACCTGCTTTGAGTCCCCCTCCAAACAGATTTGCCTTACTCCAATCTCCTTACAAAAAACACACGCCAAAAGTAAACCATAAGCTTCAGCATCAAAAACGCTGCCCTTCAAAGGTCTGTTAGCACGAAGAGCACCTATCACTAGGCCATGGTGATCTCTGATAATTACCCCAATTCCAATCCTTCCCATTCTCATTTGTACAGCTACATCCCAGTTCACTTTCAGGCATCCTGCTGCAGGCTTAGTCCATTCGAGGACCCTTGTCATGTTCTCAGAATTATCATCAACCATTTTCTGCATGGTCTCATTATGAAGAGTTAGTTCTGTCCTAGGCTGTGCAATAATTTCTCGAGGGTGTTTGAAGGCCTTCCCATGTAATACATCATTTCTTCTCGCCCATATTAGCCTCAATGTAATGGCTGCCTCATTTAACTCCTCTGAATCAAGTTTGCCAATCAATTCTGCCCATATATTAAAGAACAAGTCACTCTGAGAAGATGATTTCTACACTTTTATTGGACCTTGGCTCCAAACATCTTGGGCACCACTACAGCCCCATAAAGCATGTCCAGAAGTCTCATGTTCTTTCTTGCAGATTAAACAGCTGCTGTCCTTTATCACCTTTCTTCTTTTCAGGTTTGCCATAGTGGGTAATACTTCACTGCATGCCCTCCACACAAACATTCTGGTGGCAGGGGGTACCTTGAGCTTCCAGATAGATCTCCATACCAGACAGTCCATTGTTTTGCCTGAAGACTCTCCTATTTTCTCTCTTTCCAATTCTTTGCCAAGATAGTACCCACTTTTAACAGTGTAGATTCCATTAGGAGTGAATTGCCATATAAGTTTGTCTTCTCTTCCTCCTAAGCTGATGGGTATAGCTTTAATGCCCTCTCTTTCCTGAATAGAAAAAAGTTCATCTAAGAGAGACTCCTGCCATATCTTCAATTGAGGATCGATAATATCACTGACTTTGTCACACCAGCAGTCATCATCTCGAGGGGTCACAATTTGTTGTCCAGGTAAGGAGGGTATCCATCTGTCATGCCATATGTTAATCTGCTTTCCATTTCCAACTCTCCAGCTGATGCCTTTTTTTAATAGAGATAATCCAGCGTGTATTCCTCTCCAAGCAAAAGAAGGCCCAGTCCCAAGCTTTGCATCAAGTAAACTTCCTTGTTTGAAGTATTTCTGTTTTAGGATTTGTGCCACTAGGGATGTAGGATTTTGGAGTATCCTCCATCCCTGCTTGGAGAGTAAGGCAATATTAAAACATTTTAGATCTCGAAATCCCAACCCTCCATTATCCTTCCTACCACTAAGATGCTCCCATTTGACTCATTGAATTTTTGAAGAATCTTCATTGAAACCCCACCAAAACCTCCTTAAAATCTGGTTTAGTCTCCTTGTTATAGAAGCTGGTAGGAGGAACATCCCCATTGCATAGGTGGGAATGGCTTGGAGCACAGCTTTGAGCAAAATTTCCTTTCCTGCTGCAGAGAGAAATTTGGTCCTCCAGTTAGAGACCCGAGACCAGGTTCTATCAATTAAAGAATGGAAAGAGGCAATCTTCTTCCTACCCACCAAAGATGGTAAACCCAAATATTTCTCAAAATTGGAGGTGGATTGGACCCCTGCTAGACTCTTGATCTGCTGTTGTGTCATCAGAGTGGTGTTCTTGCTAAAAAAGATAGCAGACTTGTCCTTGTTTATAACCTGTCCTGATCCTTTCTCATAGAGCTCGAGGATCTTGAGAACACAATTAATTTCCTCATACTTGGTTTGGCAGAACAATAGGCTATCATCAGCAAAGAAGAGGTGGCTTACTTTAATAGGACCTCTGCCAATAGTCACAGGGGTTAAATTGCCACATGCTTCAGCATGTTTAAGGAGAGAAGAGAGGCCTTCAGCACAAAGAATAAACAAGTAGGGGGACAGGGGATTTCCTTGTCTAAGACCTCTCGAAGGTGCAAACTTTTCCTGAGGTTCTCCATTGACAAGTACTGAGTAGGAGACAGAAGAGAGGCATGCTTTTGTGATATGGATCCAATGACCAGGAAAGTCCATTTTGGTCATGATTGCTTCAATGAAATCCCACTCAACCCTGTCATAAGCTTTACTCATGTCCAATTTTAGAGCCATGAATCCTTTCTTCCCTTTCATTTTAGAGTTCATGGAATGGAGGGTCTCATAGGCTACCAAGGTGTTATTAGAGATAAGCCTTCCAGGCACAAAGGCACTCTGATTAGGGGCAATGATTTGAGGCAGTATGTGTTTCAGTCTATTAGCCATGGTTTTTGACACAACCTTGTATATAACATTACACAGGCTTATGGGTCTGTACTCCACTACTCTTGTGGGGTTTTGAACCTTGGGAATAAGAGTAATGAAAGTGTCATTAACCTCACTGAGAGATCCACCATGATTGAGGAATTGAAGAGCAAAATTACAGACTTGATCCCCACTACCTCCAAGTTTTTTTGGTAGAATTGGGCAGGAAAGCCATCAGGGCCTGGCGACCCCAAAGGATTCATTTTGAAAAAAGCTGCAGTGATTTCCTCCCTAGTGAATGGTTTTAAAAGCCAGGCCTTCATGTCCATGTCTAATTTGGTGTCCATTTCTTGCAGACATTGATCAATAGATAGAGGTTGGGAAGTAGTAAAAAGAGAGGAGAAGAAAACTGTGAATACCTCACCAATTTCAGACTGGTCAGTGACAACCCTGCCTTGTGAATCCACTATGCTATTAACTGCATTGATCTTCTTTCTCTGACTAGCTTGCATGTGGAAATACTGAGTATTTCTGTCCCCATGTTTCAGCCAGTGTTGCTCTGCCCTTTGCTTCCACTTCATATCATTAGCAGTAATGGCATTGACCACCTCCTCTTGAAATTGTTTCATAGCTGCCACGTGCTCGCCAGTACCATAATTCTGAAGATGCCCAATATTTAGAATCCCATTTTTAACAATTTGATCCTTTTGTTGCTTAAGAGTCTGCCTCCAAGTCATGAGGCCCTTTTGGCATAGATCAAGCTGTGTTCTTAAGGACTTTGCCTGACAATCTGTTATGCCAGCATTTTGCCAAGCCTCACCCACAACCTTCAGGCATTCTTCCTTTACCTCCCAGGCCATCTCATATCTAAAGCACCACCTTCTTTTCTTCCTCCCATTAGAGGTATTGTGTAAACTGACTGACAAGGGGGAGTGATCAGAACTAATGGCAGGAAGAACATTATAGACACCATGCCTAAATAAATCAATCCATTCATTATTGCCAAAAACTCTGTCAATTTTTTCCTTTGTAAACTCATTACCATTTCTGTTGTTTGACCAAGTAAACCTTTGCCCATATGAGTGAATGTCATGGAAACCACAGTATTCCACTGCTTGTCTAAAGTCCTCAATCTGTTTATATGGTCTGCTAGCACCCCCCACCTTATCACTCTGATGAAGAATCTAGTTGAAATCTCCAGCACATAACCATGCTATGGAAGTGGTGGGTTTTAGCATCTTCAGTAATTGCCAACTACTGCCTCTCTTCCCTGTGTCAGGGTGTCCATAGAAGCCCGTGAATTTCCATGTTGGTCCATTTTCTTTCTCCTGGATTAAAGCACTAACATGCCATGTTGGTCCATAGTGTAATTTATTATGTTAACACACCATTCATCTCTCCAGAGGAGGGCAATGCCCCCACTAAGCCCCATACAATCTACTGTGAAGCATCCATCCATTTGCAATAACCTCCTAAATGCCTCCATCTTAATCCTTCTGCATTTAGTCTCTACTAGGAAAACTAAATTGGAGGACTTTTCCTTAGATAAATTCCTAAGGACCTTAACTGTCCGAGGGTTCCCAAGCCCTCGGCAGTTCCACACTAGAATACTCATTTGTCATGGCAGGGCTGTGAACCAGCCACTGCCTTAACCATTGGAATGTCTGTGGTAACAAGCCTTCTTTTATTGTTTTTGGGAACAACCTCCTGCCATGTTGAGACCCTTTTACACCCCCTAGCATACATGTATCTGGCATTGGATTTTGGCCTGTCATCTATTTTTGGATTACTATTGCCGCTTGTATTAGTACCACTCTCCCGGGCCTTCCTTTTCCATTTCTTTAAAGTTCTCAGACCATCACCCTTAGCCATTGCCTTTATAATCCCTGTACCAGGTGATGTATCGAGATCCATCCTTCTCTCATCATGTTGGAGAGGAAAGGCTACATCAGGAATGGTTGCATCCATGCTGTCATAATTGGAATTTTCCTTCGTACCCCTTTGAGTTCCAGTGCTCCTCATAGTGTCATGGAGCCTATGTGTTCCCGACAAAGGATGAGCTGCCAAATCCTCTCCCACGTGGAAACTCTGGATCTCTTGAGGGCCATCAGGGTCTAAATACCTAGCACCCTCCTTTCCAAGCATAGCCTTTTCTTGGTCAGAGTATAGACTTACACCCTGACTCCATACCATCTTCCCGATGCATTTTTCCATAGTAGCACCTTCTCCTGCTTGCTTTTCTGTAGATGACCCTCCTTCCTTCTTTCCCGCTGACATCTGTTCCATTTTCTCTACCACCTCTTTTGAATGGACGTCTGATGTACGTTGCACCACCACGTCTTGGACCAAAGTACCCTCTCCCCCTTTCTGACCCGTCTGTTGGTTGTTTTCTCCCATTGAACCACCGAATCTACGCCTATCGAAGATGTTGGTGTTCCGGGGCTGTCCTCGAAGCCAAGGACCATACTGGGGTGGAGGCAATGTTCCTCCTTGCTGAGTGTTGCAAGCTGTTGAGCAGCTTTTACCTTTATGATTGAGAATTCCACACTGAAAACAGAAATTTTGCAGCCTCTCGTACTTGAATGAGATCCAGTGTGTTTTGTCATCCAACTTGCTGAGTGCTTTCTCCATTTTAGTCCTTATAAACTGAACTTGATCCTTCATTTCTTGAATTATCTCAGGCCTAAACAATTTGCTCTCGCCAACTTCATCCCAACACAAGGGCGATCTACACTTCCTTCCATGCAAAGCTTCATACGGGGCCATTTGAATGGAGGAATGAAAACTGTTATTATAAGAGAACTCAATAAGCGGCAGATGATTCTCCCAACTTTCTTGAAATTCCATGACACAAGACCGCAACATATCCTCCAGAGTCTGAATAGTACGCTCTGTTTGACCGTCTGTCTAAGGGTGATATGCAGTACTAAACTTCAACTTAGTGCCTAAAGCTGCCTGCAAGCTCTTCCAAAAATGGGACGTGAACCGCGGGTCCTGATCCGACACGATACTCTTGGGTACTCCATGCAAATGCACTATCTCCTTGACATATAACCGAGTCAACTTACCCACAGAGTCAGTATTATTAACAGGCAAGAAATGGGAACTCTCGGTCAACCAATCAACAATCACCCAAATTGCGTTCTTCCCACTAGGAGTCCTCGGCAAACCCACAACAAAATCCATAGAAATATCATCCCACTTCCACTCAGGAATAGGGAGAGGTTGAAGTCTACCAGCAGGTCTTTGATGCTCAGCCTTCACTTGACGACACGTGTCACATTTCTCAATAAACAAAGCGATGTCCAACTTCATTCCTTCCCACCAGAAATTTCTCTTTAAATCTCGATACATCTTCGTGCTTCCTGGATGAACTGAATAAGGAGCCACATGAGCTTTTGCCAAAATCCTGTCTTTAAATTCAGAATCTCGGGGAATCACTCTACGATCCCGAAACCGAACAATACCATCCTTATCCAAGCTGTAATGCAAGGGTCCTCTAGACTTCCTGACTCTTTTCCTGATAGCTAACAATTTAGGATCCCTTCTTTGAAGAGTCTTCAATTCTTCAAAATCCACTACTCGGACATCCAAGAATGAAGATAACAATTCCTCTTGCTGTGAACTCTCGATAAGAAGTCTTCTCATTCCACAAAGGAGAGAGTCCAAATCTGATGACTCTGCTTCGTCCACTTGTTGAGACTTTCTACTCAAAGCATCAGCGACTAGATTTGCCTTTCCTGGATGATACTTGATCTCACATTGATAGTCGCTAATCAGCTCTAACCACCGTCTCTGCCTCATATTGAGATTCTTCTGAGTAAACAGATGTTTCAAGCTCTTGTGGTCAGTATAAACTTCACAGGTTCGCCATACAGATAATGCCGCCAAATCTTAAGCGCAAAAACTATTGTCGCCAACTCCAAATCATGTGTGGGATAATTTATTTCATGAATTTTCAGCTGACGAGATGCATAAGCAACAACCCGTCCCTCTTGCATAAGAACGCATCCCAACCCGAATTTGGATGCATCATTAAAAATCACAAATGGCTTGTGTGGTTCTGAAAGTGCCAAAACTGGTGCTGTTGTCAATCTTCTCTTCAACTCTTGAAAACTTCTCTCACATTTGTTAGACCATACAAACTCAGTATTCTTCCTAGTCAAGGTAGTGAGAGGTTCTGATAGTCGAGAAAAACCTTCCACAAATCTTCGATAGTAACTGGTAAGTCCCAAGAAACTTCGTATCTCACGAACTGTTGAAGGGCGAGGCCATGACAAAACAGCTTCTACTTTACTAGGATCTACAGCCACCCCTTTTTGAGAAATCACATGTCCAAGAAACTTAACTTCTTCTAACCAAAATTCACACTTACTTAACTTAGCATACAATTGATGCTCTCTTAATTTCCCAAGTGCCAGACGAAGGTGACAAGCATGCTCTTCCAAATCTCGAGAATAAATCAGAATGTCGTCAAGAAACACCACCACAAAAGAATCCAAAAAGGGTCGAAACACCCGATTCATTAAATCCATAAAAGCGGCAGGAGCATTCACTAACCCAAAAGACATCACTTTAAATTCATAATGCCCATACCTCGTCCTGAAAGCAGTCTTGGGCACGTCCTTATCCCTTATCCTCAGCTGATAGTACCCTGATCTCAAGTCAATCTTCGAAAAGACAGTTGCTCCCTGAAGCTGGTCAAACAAATCATCAATTCTAGGAAGAGGGTACTTGTTCTTGATAGTCACCTTGTTAAACTCCCGATAGTCTATACACATTCTGAGAGTACCATCTTTCTTCTTGACAAACAAAACAGGCGCTCCCCACGGTGAAGTACTAGGCTGAATAAATCCTTTGTCAACCAATTCTTGCAATTGAGTCTTCAACTCTTTTAACTCAGCCGGTGCCATTCGGTAAGGAGCCTTATGCACAGGAGCCGCCCCAGGTTCCAGATCAATAAGAAATTCTATATCGCGAACGGGAGGCAATCCAGGTAACTCATCCACGAACACATCAAGAAATTCTCCCACCACTGGAATATCTGCTAAAGATTTCTTCTCAGATGGTGTAGACACAACTTGAACCAAAAAAGCATCTGCTCCACAAGCTATATCTCTCTTAGCTTGAATTGCTGATATAATTAATAGTCTTACCTTCAACTTACTTCCCACGAATTCTAAATAATCCCCATCTGAGAGGTGAAAACCAATTATTCGACTTCTACAATCAATATTTGCAGAATAACAATACAACCAATCCATACCCAAAATTATATCAAATCCAAGCAACTTGAATACAATCAAATCTGCGTCCAATGTCCTCCCACCAAAATCCAAAGGACAGCCTAGAGCAACTTTGGAGCACCATACCATCTCACCATTTGGAAGAGTCACTACTAGGGATTGTGATAAAGGCTCCGTCACTAGATTACACATCCGAGCAAAAGTGGCGGACACAAAAGATTGGGATGCCCCAGAATCAAACAAAGTACATGCATAGAAATCATATAGACGAACTCTATCTAAAGCAAATACATCCACCAGACAAATTCAAAAAACCCAACCACACCAAACATTAAATCCAAATAGAATAACTAAATGCATACCAGTAATCACCCCAGCATCGTGGGTCTCTGGATCCCCATAATCCACATCACCAGGAGTCACTGCATAGACCCGAGCTTGTACCAACTATCTCTGGTTGCCCGTTCGACCTCGTCGACCTCCTCGTCCTCCTTGACCTCCTTGAACTAGACTAGGACACTCACGAGCAAAGTGACCCGGCTGGCCACATCTGAAACACTGAATTCCCCGTTGGCTGCAGTCGCCCACATGGGCTCTACTGCATCTAGGGCACACTAGAGTCCGGCCTCCTGCACGAACACCGGAGGTTGTCTGTGAACGGGCCCCAGTCCTCTGAACAAACTTATGTGGAGATCCAGAACTACTTCCTTCACTAACATAACTCTGCCTCTTCTGACCTGGAGGGGAGCCCACTGCAAAGCTATTCTCTTGCTCTGCGATATTTGCCAAATCCATCAACTTCTGAAATTCCATAATCTGAAGACAGGCTACTTGTCTACATACCTCGTGGCGCAGGCCCTCTTGGAAACTCTCAACCCGCAATTCCTTAGTAGCAATAAGGTGAGGAGCGAACCGTCCAAGCTCCATAAATTTCCTTGCATATTGCTCGACAGTCATGTTTCCTTGAACCAAATTATTGAACTCTCGAGCCTTTTGCCGTCTCACCGAAACAGGGAAGTATCGGTCATCAAATTCTTTCTTAAACTGCTGCCAAGACACAGCAGCCAAGGATCCCAACTCCCTTTCTAGGAGTGGCCGCTTCATCTCCCACCAGTTTGCCGCTTCACCTTGCAGCATATAGCTTCCATATAAAACCATCTGGGCCTCAGTGCACCCACAGACTTCAAATGTTCTTTCCAGATCTTGAATCCACCTCCTAGCTCGCATTGGATCCTCCTCCCCAAAAAAGGCAGGAGTCCTACGCGCCAGGAAGCACTCATAGGTGCACCCCACTTGGACCGCTCTATTTGGATCTCCTTGCGGCGGTCGGAAATTCTACTGGGGGAACTTTGTCATCCTATTCAACGCCCTCGCCATGGCATAATTTCCATCACCCCTGGGTAGCTCATCCTCGGGCACATCAGCTTGCCTTCTTGGTCTCACCATAGTCCTGTCATAGAGCAACCTCCAACCCCGCTTAAATTTAGACAAAACCAAACTCAACCAAAAGCAACACCAAAAATACAATAAGATAAAATAGAATTAAATAACATCAATTAACATAAAATAAAATAAAAATAAACTCATAATATCACATATTTATTTTTTTTAAAATAATCATTTAACTTACAACACTTTAAAAATTATTTTAAAACAATAAAATAATTTCTGGTACTATCCTAAGGGACATGTGGTTTTACCCAGAGCCGAACTGCTCTGATACCACCTGTGGCACCCCCGACCACCATGAATAGGGATGCGAGAATCGAGACGCCGGGATGATGACAACATGGTCACGCATCCCAACGAAAGTGCCAAGTGTGTGTACATGCGACAGTGTACAAAAACAACACAGCGGATTAGTCAATTATGTACTAGAATTTAAATACAATCTAAACATCAGTAGATGTTTAAAAAGTAGTTATACACTCATCCAAAATTAAAATACAATATAGTAAAATAAAATAACAAAGCCAGTGATCCCAGATCACTCCTCGGGCGGAGCCGTCTCCTCAGGCTCACCCTCATCCTCCTCATCTGCATCAAAATCTGCGTTACCAAACATGGTACCGCAGGTAAGTGTAACCCAAATAATTCTTAGGAACAAAATGCATTTAATGCAACCAACATGCATGCATATGATGAAATATGCATTTTCCTCAAAACATCATTTTCCCGAAAATGATAATTTTCCAACACACGCCAAAATCCCACTTGGCCCAAAATATCCGTAAAACATTTTCCCAGAAAATGATTTACACAAAATCCAACACACACTATTTTCCCAGAAAATAGCCAATTAATCAATTATTACCCTATGCACCATGATCTCCCCTAGGGATCATCCGCACGTCCTGACTTCGTAGCGATGCCCAGTTCCGCGCCCAGTGTGTTCGTAGCCAAGCATCCACTACGCAACAAGCGATGCCCAGTCCTGCACCCAGCGCGTTGATGGCTAGACATCCTCTAGTCCCCGCCAGCAGAAGGACCACAGGGTCGGTATAAGACCATCTCGTCTGATCCCATTGTCGTCTAGCGACAATCCAAGGGATGTTACTCAGTATTTTCCGCTCCCAAGTAACCAGAAGAGCTCCACCGAGATAATGTCCCATCTCAGCTTGGGCTCGTGATACACACGCACCCAAATTCCATTCTCACATGAAAACCCAGTTTTCATAAACACATGAACATGAATGCAATACACGAAAACTCAGTTTCCTTTACAAACATGATCATGCGTGTAAAATGCAATGTACATGAACAACACCATATCCAAACCAACAATTACCAACCCAATCAATCACACTAACAACTCCAATCACCAATCCATCCGACCCTCGTACTCCTGGAACTCAGTCCGGCAAAACCAATCAACAGTTCAAATATAGTGAAATGTGTTAGTGTAAAAATACATTAAATTCACAAGAATTCTTTGGAAAATACTTACGGCGCTATATAATAATTTCCAGAGGATCACGAATCTGAAAGAAGTGGAAAAACAGCTGCAGAACAGTGTAAAATACACTGTGGCCGTGGGTCACAGATACTCACTTTTCAACGGAGGTAAACGAAGACCCAAAAATGATAGGGTATGGCCTAGGGAGGTCGGTGAAGTTAGTGGTGGTGAAGGTTGGCTGTGGGTGTCGGCACAAGGGGTGGTTTAAGGCCAAAAATATCCAAAATGGAAATGGAGTTGGATGTGCTTCACCGGTGACGGATCGGAGGTGGGGTTGGGTCCAATGGGTTGTCAAGAGGTCGAGAATGAAGTGGTGTGAAGATGGTGGCCAATGGTGGTGCGACGGCGGCGCAGCAACGGAAAGAATGCCGCGGCTTCAATGGGCTCGTGGTGGCTAACGGCAGTGCGAATGGAGCTGAGGTTGGTGGGGTAGGGTCGCAGGCGGCTGGGCGATGACGGCCACCGCTGGCTCACGGCGGCACTGGGTGGTGAATAAAGAAACGAACGGAGAGAGGAAGGGAGAGTTGGGTCGCGCATGGGAAGAGAGCCGAAGCAGAAATAAGGAAAAAGAAAAGAAAGAGAAAAGAAAAAGGAGAGGAAAGAAAAATGGGGGGAAAAGAAATGAGGTTCAATCCTCATAACTTGGGTCACAAAAATGATCCAACGGAAACGATTTCAAAACCACAAGTTAAATAAAATAATTTAAACGTAATGGTAAAGTCAAATTGAAATAATTAAATCCCATAGTAATTAATTAAATTTGAAAAGCAATTTAAATGCACAACAATAAATAATTATTAAGAAAGCACATAAAAATTAATTTTCACAAATTAAAAATCATAAAAATAACCCAATTAAAAATCCAATAATTTTAAAATAAGAGAATAATTTTTGAATAAAATAAAAATAATCCTTCAATAAAAATACACTAAAATACGGGATGTTACATCGAGCCACTTCGAGCGAACTCTCTAACTTGAGTTGGCCCTCCCTTTTTCACTTTGACACACTAGACACTTGTTACAACACAAGTTTACACAGTTTTTAAGAAGAATATGCCAATTAACTAATTTTTCCCTCAACAATCTCCCCCTTTGAAATTTCTGTGACAAAACCTCTAACCTATACACTGGACCTAATCCTGACACACCCAAAATAGGATTCCCATTATTTAGGCATATAGTCTTGAACACATTGAGATATTTCTGCAAACACTTAGCAAACAGTTAAACGTACCAACAACAATATGCAAGAAATAATCTCATAAGTATAAACAATGTTTGTAGCACAGTTTTCATAAAAGACTTTTCATTAAGAAATAAATCAGACATTGTGTTCAATTAGACAAACAATAGCAGTACGAGCAGCATGTGATACAAAAACAAAAGCTCCTCCCTCACAGAACAAAAAACAAAAGCTGCTCCCCCACAAAACAAAACAAAAGCTGCCCCTACAACTTTCTTGCTACTCCCCCTACATCTATTACCACTCTCCCCCTGAATATATACTACTCCCCCTTTTTGTCACAACAAGCCAAGGGTGTCAATGATGTCCATCACTCTGACTGACTGCCATCATCCTCATTACGGAGGAGCTCCTCAATGTTGTCGAGGCGTTGGGTGACATCTTGTCGGAAGCCATCAAAACTAGCTTGAAGATGGACCATATAATCCAACAACGTCTGTAGACTAGGCTCGGTCGATGGAGTCGGGCTTGGAGATGCCGAGGAGGATGGTGCGGAGCTCAAAGGCCAAGAGCTCGTCGGCTGAGAAGCTGGTGCTGGTGCCGGTGCCGGTGCCGAAGGATGCTCAATATCTAAAGGTTGATGGGCAAGGTGAGCACGACTGAGCTGCATGGTCTTACGACCAATGGGAGCCTTGAGAGAAATCGTTAGCTCATGAGGAATAAAGGGGATGGAGTGGGCCATGGCAATCTGAGTGATAAGACAAGGGAATGGAAGTCCAGTTTGGACTTTGTTTGACCGAAATGTCTCGATAATGACCCGGCAAAGATGACTCCCCAATTCAATGGAGACGTCATTGATCAAGGCATAAAGAAAAAGTGCCCTATCATACCCGAAATCACTATGATGAGCAGACGGGTAGAGATTAGTCAAGACAATCCTATTAAGAAGAAGGTGGTTAGGTGGAAATTGAACCGTGTGCAAAGGCACCCGACCCTTCCAAGTACTTGGCCTCCCAGTCAAGAATTCAGCAATGACTGGCATGCGAGGAGCATAAGTGGTCAGATATGGATAGACTGGGTCGGAGACCCGAGGAGCATTTAACAAGTCCACCACCATGGAAGGGGTTACTTGAAAATGGATGTTCCGAAGACTTACCTCAAAGGAGCTATCATCTGAAAAGTTGTGGATATTTGAGTAAAACTCCCTCACTAACTCCACAGCAGGAGTGGGAAGACCAATGGTCAGTCCAAGCCACTGGCGGGATTGAAAGATACGGGGCACAATGGTCTCATTTAGCTCACCTAAGGAGACCTCACGCTCAACAATCAAGGTGCGTCCACCAAAGTTTCATCATAAAGGTCCCTAGCCCTGGTACGATGGAAGTGAGGTTGGGCTGGGGCAGGAGGATCTTGGGCTGGAGTGGGAGTATCTTTACGAGGACGTACACGACTAGACATGGTTTTAGGCTGTGGACAGAAACAGTGACCGTTAGACTCAAAATGCCCAATGCATGATCAATGCACATGCCTAATGTGAACCAATGTATGCACATGCACATGCACATGCTCAATTCAAAGAACCAATGTATACTTAGCCAAACTTGGATTTTAAAGACCCATTTCAAAATACAATAAGGACTTCAAGTCCATGACTCTCCCATATGCAAACACCCTTTTCAAACATAATGCCAATGTTGGGTTTTAAACCCAATGGTAGTCCCAAGCCTCAATGCCAAACACTATCCCAACACTAGGATAGACATATAATGACCATGGGAACAATGCAATGTCAATGCATGATGAAAATAAGAAACCAAACATCATTGGGGCATTTCACCGAGCACTTGGAGTGCATCCAAGCAAAAACAAAATGAAAAACTCCTTGGGAGTTCCATGAACCTCCTCAATACAAGAGTGAAAGAATCATTCTCTACACCCAAATAACAATCAACAACCAGCCCAAATAATCCCTTCATTTCGAAATCCCCAAATCAAAAGCCCTAATTACCGAAATGCATGTTTATGGAAATGCATGATGGAAATGGAAAATAATAACCAAAAATGATTGAGAAGAAGGAGAGATGAGAGACTTACCGTGATTAAATCAAGTTTCTTGAGAGAAAACGAGTGAAAACCACACGGAGAGAAAAGAGGGATGCGTTGCACAAAGAGGAAGAAGAAACGGCGCAGAGATAAAATGGGTCTGGGGAAAAGAAACGACGCGGGGGCTTTTTAAGCAGTTTTCGCTCGAGCGGAATACCCAGAATTTAAAACAAAAAATGCATACTTTTTCATCAAGTGATTCAAGTATTAATGAAGTCAATATTGAAGCCTTAAAAACACATCCAATGTAAAAGAGCGTCATATTATCACAATTTACGCAAATAGTAAAAACAGAGTATCATAGGTAAGATGAACATGTGTGTTTTGTGAATCCTAACTCAATCAAGAAGTTTCAACCAAAATATGTGAGTGGGGTTAGGCTAAAACAAGAAACCGTAAGTGCATGGGGAGCCTTTCCACGATACAGAAAGTAAAACCTAATGTTGCTAAGACCTAAATAGTTTTGTTTGAATTCCTGTATTAGGATTGGCCTATTGAGTAATATGACTCCTTTTTTTATTTTATTTTATTTTTGATAGAGAATTTTCACAGGAGGAATTTTGATATATAATCATGAGGTCATCTAGCCCGTGGTCAATTTTGTATACACATAGAGCTCCCTTACACCTTTGATTGCCTCTCCAAGAACTCACAGGTGGCAAAACAACAATTGTTTGAGCTGGAAGTGTAGTGTGTGATGCAGGTCACAAATTACAAATAGTACATATGTTTTAAACTTTTGTAACTTATAACAGTACATGATAGAATTTTCAAAAGATATAAGTACCTAAAATTTTCAGAATTGACATCACTAACACTCTTTATCACACGCAAGTGCAAAACATTATTCATGATTTTTGAGGAACACACACAACAATATACAAAGACAAAATTATGCATGAATTGAACACACACAATAAACTTTTAACAAAACAACAAATGAAGAACAACTATACAAGACCCAAACACAAAAAAAAAATGCATGAATGCATGACCATCAGTCTATACCACGTCTAATCTGCTCCTCCCCCTTTCTCATCCACACTTGTCTCACTTTTGGATGATTCACCTTATCAGCCTTCTGGCTAGTGGTCAATTGGTCTAACTTCATATTGATAATCTCATTTTGTTTGGTCAAGACCATGACTTGGCTCCACAAATTCTGATGCCATTTTCTTGAGTAGGGCTTTTTCATTCTCTTAGGATGGCCCCTAAGCTCAAAACAGTTTGGTCGAATGTGACCAATCTTACCACAATTGTGACAAACGTGGTTTGCCTTGTGAACTTCATGTCTCATGGAGGGTGAGACATACCTAGAAGCATTCAAGAACTTCTTACTCTTTTTAGAAGGATAAACAGTCCTACTTTTAGAGAATGTAGGAGCATGATCATAATGATTTTTTAACTTGAAGCAATCTAGTCTAACATGACCAACCTTCCCACAATGATGACATATAGGGCTCGTGTTGTGAGCTCTTTGTCTCTTGGGAGGTGGGACAAACTTTTGTACATGTAGGATTTTCTTACCTTTTTCCAAAATTTGTGCTTTGCCATTCTCATTTGATGCAGGAACAGACATTATTTTTCTTTCATTTTTGTAGGAGATTTTTGAAGTTGAGGCCACGTCATATCCTATACCTCTCTTGTCACCAAAGGACTTTCCCGATTTTAGGATTTTGTCAAGCTTTTGTTTACCAATAGAAAAGTTTTTCAGTTTATCGTTTAACAAAATCACTCACTTTCTTGCATTTTTATTTTATCTTCAAGTGACACATTCCTCTTTTGCAATTGATCGGTTAAACAGATGGCTTCATTCAATTTACCTTAGATATCCTCCTTTTCTCTTTTGCAAATATCAGTATTCTCAATGTGTTTTATTGAGTTTTCTCAATTTTACACGTTCCTTGTACAACTTCTCATAGATTTCCTCCAACTCATCTTCATCCCCAGATTCACTTCCGGATGTACTCTCATTTTCAGACGTTGATTCACTTCTGTGACTTTGGCCACCAACAGAAGAAGTGAATGTCATGTAGTTGAAATTTTTCTTTGGAGAGGGACTCTCTGAAGAGTCACTTGTCTCATAACCATTATCATTCAAGGAAGCACCCTTTGCCTTCCCTTTGGCCTTTTTGTAATTTGCACACTCGAGGTGAATGTGCCCAAAACCATGACATTCATGACACTGTATATCAGGTTGTACCTTGTCTTTGGTAGCTCTAGTGTATTTCTTAAAGCTCCTTTCCTTATTTCCTGAACTGAAATTTCTATTAAGTCACTCAAACTTTTTCTTCTTATGTCCCCAGTTCTTTCTGTTTCTGGACACAAACATCTTCCTGAATTTTTTAGCATAAAAGGCTACTTCTTTGTCACTTATAGCCAACTCATCAGATGACTCATCGAAAGTGTTGAGGGCGATGGACTTATTTTTCTTATCTACAGGAAGAGTATGTTCATAGGTTTGTAGAGAGCCCACCAGCTCTTCAATCCTCATAATGTCCAGATCTTTACTCTCTTCAATAGCAGTGACTTTGGGACGAAATCTCTCAGGAAGAGATTTGAGAACTTTTGTTACAATTCTATTCTCAGGAATTCTGTCCCCTAAATTAAAACGAGAATTGACAACATTATTTAGTTTGGCATAGAAGGCATCAAATGTTTCATCATCCCTCATTCTAAGTTCTTCGAAACTCGTGGTCAACATTTGAAGTTTAGAATTCTTTACAGCCTTGGTACCTTCATGGGTAACCTCAAGAATGTCCCAAGCTTCTTTGCAATTTTCACACATGGAGATTCGCTTGAACTCCTATTGGGACATAGCCATCAAAATCGCATTCAGACCATTGCTATTCCAACCACACTCATTTATTTCATCCCTAGAGTAATTTTTCACATTTTTGGGAATTTCAATTTCTTCAATGACTGTAACAGGTTGTTTCCATCCTCTTACTATGGAATCCCACACTCGTTCATCTATGGATTTCAAAAAAGCTCTCATTCAAACTTTCCAACAGGCATAATTGCTACCATCAAAATATGGTGGTGATGTGAATGATTGAGACCTATCTATTTTTAACCACTATAGCAGGATCACACTCAGGAACTAAATCCTAGCGGAGTGAACCCACTCTGTTACCAATTGAAAAGCAGTGGTTCTAACCCATACAACACCTAGAGGGGGGTCAATAGGTGCAGTTAAATTTTCTTGTCTAACAAAATATAAGACAAGTAAGCAATTGAAAGATGAAACAAATCATACAAATAATCAAGACAGAGATTTGGTCACGAAGTGGAAACTCATTTGAAGAACGTCTTCAAATTCTAAAACCACTCCTGGTGTAAGCCACCACCTAAAATCCACTATAGAAAAAGTTTATTACAACCAATTTAGAGACACTCACAAAACCTTTGTAGTTCCTAAACTTGGCTTGCAACATCACGAGTGACCCACTCGATCTCCACACGCATGTAGTGTCAGAACTTCGACCTTCTGTAGCTTTCCACGAGAACCTCTCGATCTCTGCATCAACAGCAGCTCTGAAAACCTTTCGGACAGTCAACACGTCCACTTCAATGGACTTTGAATGAGATTTGATCTTGAGTGTGGTGTGGTGGATATGTGTTTGTCCAATAGAGATTCACAAGGTGAGAAAAAGGTTTCTCTCTTTGGCTCTTGAAACACTTAGGGTTTTTGCTCTGTTTTTCCACTCCAAAGGAAAGACCAAAAGGTGAGTTTCTTTATACACCAATAAGGAAAGAGGCGCTCAAACCTAAGAAAATTAGGTTTCCAGAACATTGGCTCGAGTGAAGTGTCAAGCAAACTTAGTTTTGCTCGAGGCAAGTGTCGAGGCAAGTCAAGCAAACTCTCTGACTTGAATGTAGCTTGAGCGAAGTGTTGAACCATGTCGAGCGAACACTCTGACTTGAAGTTCACTCGAGCCAAGTGTCGAGCCAAGTCAAGCGAACTCTCTGACTTGAATGTAGCTTGAGCAAAGTGTTGAACCATGTCGAGCGAACTGTCTGACTTGAAGTTCGCTTGAGCGAAGTGTTGAGCCGAGTCAAGTGAACTCTCGAACTTGAATGTAGCTCGAGCGAAGTGTCGAGCCATGTCGAGCGAAGTCTCTGACTTGAAGCGCTCGAGCAAAATGTCGAGCCACTTCGAGCGAATTCTCTGACTTGAGTTGGCCCTCCCTTTTTCACATTGACACACTACACACTTGTTACAACACAAGTTTACATAGTTTTTCACAAGAATATGCCAATTAACTAATTTTTCTCTCAACAAACTATCTGTAGTATCTTGTCTTTACTTCTGCAACAACAAACAAACTATATATGGTTATTCAATACTTTTAACTAAGAGAGTAGATTGAAAGACTCTTAAGCTTTCGTATATGGTAACTGAAAATGACACTAACTGGCTGGTATGTTTGTTCTGGCTTCCAATGGAGCCAATTCATTCGAAATTAATAATAGGAAAATGAAGATCAGGAACATAGAGGCCCTCATGTGAACCATGTAGCTGCTACTCATGATCAAAGTCCTCATCTCTATATTAGAGACTAGATATATAAGGAGATTTTAGGGCCAATTATATAGCAATATCTACAAATAGGCAGACCATATAATTGGTCAAAAGATGGATCATATATATTTCGAGTAGGAACTTAATTACATGCATTTCTGATTGGGAATTAATTACTTAATTTTGGTTAATGGGTTAGTACAGAAATTACAAGTGGCTAAACTTTGAGTGGAAATGAAAACAAAGGGAAATTCATGTTGACGCTCAGTTATTTATTTATTTATTTTAAATAATGGGTGGATCATTTCGTATCCCACTTCCCAACAAAAAAAATGTTTTTTCAATGAGCCAATCGAAAATATTCGTATTTCAATTATAGTTATGCCAAACCCAATATCTCAGATCCATCAAATTCAATATTGGCCTTTGCACCCATGGTGAATCCATCACGTTCAAGACCACTCACCATTGATCAATTATCATTTTTTTTCTAACTTCAACGCCAAAACCGATCCAATACAATCCAAGAAGAATTTTAGAAAATCTGAAGGAGTCCTCCGGTCCATACGTCTAGGTGAATGACCAAGAATTCTAGTATGGTCACACCACATTATGTGCTTCCATCGCCCATCAACCCGTCAAGGATGCACCAAATTTTCTAAGCGAGCAAACATAAATTTAGCATATACATGATGGTACTAACTAGAGTTCTTGAGAAAAAGTACAATACATGAAGACTTCAAAAGCAGCATAATCTATGCGCTGTCTAAGCAATCATAAATTTCATTCCACATTGTTATTCAAGAGCAGTGCTAATTGCACGGATAAGTGCACAGGTTAAAACAAGGAATAGGCTAAAATGGATGCACAGACAGTCTATCCATTAATTTAGCCTATTCCGTGTTTGAGCCTGCACTCGCTTGTGTCCCAATCAATTTCATTCAATAAAGCATGATTCATATATAGCTCAACAAAAGATATGGTTTGGAGCCACTCTTACTTTGTAAAATCTTAGTTATTCCTCGATATTTATTACATTAACTAAGAGAACACACATCAAGTTTAACACACTGCATGAAAAATCTAATGAATAATGGAAAATATGGTTTGTGTAATTGCAAGTACAATCAATAAGACAATCGCCAGAAATGAAAGCAAGGCCCAAGGACTGTTGAAATAATCGCGCCTTAATTTTGCCATCATACATTCCTGTGTCTCCTGCAATACATGTTCACATCCATGGAAGTTCTAGCATAAATGGAGTTTGTGGTTGAAAAATTGATATTGTCACAAAGCTTGTTAACCATGGTGGAAATAACTTCATCATCACCCAAATAATTTTGGATAATTTCACTTCGAGGGAGTAATTCAACATCCTTTAGAGTGTTAATGAGATCATCAATGAAACGCACATAGTTGATAACGTAATTAAAACCATTGTCACGATCACAATATTGCTCATATGTAATTAGATTTCGTAAGTAAGTCTTTGTTTGATCTCCTATGCTCAAAGGTGAAATCTCCATTAGCCTATTGTTGAACTTTATGGAAAACATGTCACATTTATCTACCTTCTTGAACCTGATTCTAGCTTCTGCAAGCTCTGTGGCGCCATGTATGTTCCAGTCTTCAATCTCTCTAAGAGCAAGTAGACGCTTAAATTTCATTTAATTTTTTTCGCCTTGTTGAATTCGACCCCATCCTCATGAATCTCTTTCCAGTTTTCAATCTTGTCAAGACAAAGTAGACGCTTAAATTTATCTACTGTCTTTAATTTGACTCCATCCATTTGCGTCCCTATTTCACATGGTTTTGACTTCTGGTCTTCATTCCTATTTCGATCATGTAG
Organism: Juglans regia; assembly: GCF_001411555.2. Classification (NCBI taxonomy): domain Eukaryota; kingdom Viridiplantae; phylum Streptophyta; class Magnoliopsida; order Fagales; family Juglandaceae; genus Juglans; species Juglans regia. The sequence goes on from NC_049907.1 coordinate 24,527,932, forward strand.
ATTCTTAAATTTCTTCGCCTTGTCATTCAATTCCAGCCTCTTGAAGTTCAATGGCATAAGTTGTTATCCAGCGGTCAATCTCATATATCATCCTTAAATTTCTTTGCCATAATGAATTCAACTCCAGCCTCCTGAAACTCTGAGCCATATGGAATTGATTCCTAGTCTTCAATCTCTGCCATATTGACTTGGAATCTAGGTTTCTGAAATTCGCTAGTGTAAGAAATTGCCTTCCTCATATTTTCCATTTTTGCAAGTAATGGAATGATAGCTTCACGAATCAGACCAAATAGGCGTTTAAATATCTTTGCATTCTTGAGTTTGACTCCTACCTCCTGACATTATCTGGCATGATCTATTTCCATATCAAGTAATGAAATACGAATGGTTGTATGTATGAGACCAAGGAGATGCTCAAACTCTATGTTCTTGAATCTAAACCCGACCATCAAACGTTGCCATACCATGTATGGCAGTGAAGGGGTGAAAGCTTCATGTGCCAAACAAAGTAGATGCTTAATCTTTTCGGTTGAATTATAACTTGACACATCAACATTCCATTCAAATGGTAAAATGCCAGAGAAACAATTGAGGGCAAGATCATTAAGTCGTCTCAGGAGAATCTTAGTTGTGGAGGTTGAGCTTTCAACACTAATTCCATCTTTCTCCTCATCAATATCAACAACGTGTTCTCCTAAATTTTTGGATCTGTTATGAAGTAGTGTGTTGTTACTCTGACTCATCCCAAACAATTTAGCCAGAACAAAGAATGGAAGTTGATTTTCAAATAAAAGTAGATCACGAGCTTTTCTAGGAAGCATCCACTTCATTTTAAAGATTGGGTCATCTTGACAATCTCCTACTTTGTAATATAATTCATACTTGTGGAACAACTCAATAATGAAACACCCATCAAGTAGCATCATTTCTACAAACTCATCTGAGGTCTGGCTAATGTGTTCTCCTTAACATTTAAGAGCTCTTTCTTCCAATTCTTTAAAGGTGGCAATGTATGCTTTTACACTTCCTTTTGTTCTTTTAAGCATTTGTTCTAGATAGAAAAATTTATGCTCTTTCATAAACCCCTGGCCAACTTTGTTTTGGCCGTTGTAACTTGTAAGGACCAATGGCAAGCAGCACGGGCTTGTAAGCCCTCTCGTTCACGTTACGTAACTACTCATGCACTGGGAATTATTATTTATCTTCCCATTTAGACTTTCAAAATCGCTAAAGTAGCTGAACTGAATGGAAATATTGTGCCATTCCTTTTCGCAGAGGGAAAGCACCTAGATTGGGTGGAAAAGCATTAGTGGAGTGCCTTACTATCAAGAGCTTCCATTCACCAACATGGAAGACTATATGCAAATTCTGCCCATAATTCAACAATAATTCTGGAGTAGGGGTGCTCATCCAGGTTCTGACCCGGGAACCTGGGTGGATCCAAGTTTTTGAAACCCGAAAATCCGGGTTCCGGGTTTTACCTAGATCTTTTTCTTTTTCCTAGGAAAAGCCTTTATTTGATTAAAAATATTTGTGTTCTAAAAGATCAATTAGCAAAGCACAAAATTTCAAACCATAATTATTTTTTATTCAAAAGCCTTCATTTTTTTTAAAAGTTTTTTACCAGAAGTTGAGTTGGAACGCATAATGTGTTCTAAATACTAAATGGATAAATTCATCCATGCATGCATCACAATACAATCCATTACATATTACATTATTTGATATTTGTACATTACATTACAATATACAAAATTGCAATATATGAATTGTAAAATCAGGAACATGTCTATCGATGATTTAATCTCCACACCAAATAGCAACTTCAAGTAATTTGACTGAGAGATCCTGCAAAACACAGTTTTAAACAATGATTATATACAAGGATTAAGACAAATTCCACTTAAAAAATTAAAGATTAAGATGAGAATGGATTCTTTTTTTTTTTTTCCAAATACACCCACCCTAACAAATATTTTGTAGAGTTTTCATTCAAATACATATCCACAGCCACTACTCTTAGCAAAATTAATAAACAAGTACATAAAACAGAGTAGTACTCAATTATGAAAAAGCTACACATTCTCTCTATCCTCACCCGCTTAACAATATGAATATCAAAATGCTTAATACAGTAGTACTTGTGCAAGTACGTTCTCAACTTTGTTTCATTGAAGCATTCAACAAAACCTGACTGATGCACACCATCTTTGTTTCATTGAAGCATGCAATTTCAAACCTTTTTTTTCAAGTATTTTTAAACAAACTATAGTTCAAATAGTTGGTGTAGAACCATGACCCTGAAGAAATTGTTGCTGATCCCAAAAGTTGGCCTCAAAGTGGATATTTAACAAGAAGAATAAATACATGAGGTTGAAACTTGTAATAGACATTCACAATTAAATATAGAAACATGATTAGAGGACTAGCTGCTTCACCAAAGATAATGAATTAGCTTGATGGAAACATGGAGCTTTAAAAAATGTAAGTCAATGTAGATCTTCCCACCCAAACAGAACTACCAGGTCAATGAACCAGAACATGCAATGGGAATGGATCACAAGCGGAAGGCTACAACTTCTAAAGTCTGAAACTAGATTGAACCTGGCTTAACTCTCTAAAGTCTTTGCTTTTCCTAAAAATAATTTGGAACCCAAAGGCCCCAATTTTTTTTCCAAACTCCACCCAGAAACACAACTAATTTAAAAAAAAGAAATATAGAAAAATCAAAGATACAAAATCCACGGCTCTAGCATTTTGTAGCTAAATAGATCTAAACAGATACTCCTTAAACATTCAAACAGATCTAACCCATAAAAATACTACTCAAATATTCAAACATTCTCATAACACTTCCAAACTCAAGCACTTGGATCCCAAAAGGAAATACGATCTAATCTCTTGGATCCCAAACTCAAGCACTTCCAATGTTCGGCATTGTAGATAGTAGAGAGAAAGATAGAGCAGATGAGATAGAGCAACACTTCCACCAAATGGAAATAAGTTCTAATCTCTAGGCCATTTTACTAGCAAAATAACAAAAAAAAAACCCAGATCTATCAAACTAACAACATATACTTTATACCCATGTTTAACAAAATAAGAAAAAAAATCCCAAATTGCAGAGAACAAACCTTGGGTCACAAGGATGAGGCAAGTTGGCAACGACGATGATGGCGTCATGAGGATGACGTGGTTTCTTCGATCGACACTGAGGGGGAAGGCTAGGGTTTCTTCATCGGCACTGAGGGAGGTAGGCTAGGGTTTCTTTGTCGACATTGAGGGAGGGAGGCTAGCGTTTCTTCATCGACACAGAGGGAGGGAGACTAGGATTTCTTCGGATTGAGTGAGAGAGAGAGAGAGAGAGAGAGAGAGCGAGAGAGTGAGAGAGAGAGAAAGTACCGGAACAACGACCTAGAGGCAAATGTCTATTGCGACAAAGATGCGGCAACGACGAAGGAGATGCGGCGACAGGGTCACGACGGCGGCAGCTAGGGACCTAGGGTTTCTACTTCTACCGCAACGCAACGAGAGAGAGAGAGAGAGAGCAAGAGACTAGAGAGAGAGAGAGAAGTGAGTCGGGGGGGATCACAGATTCAACATGGGTCTTTTTTTAAAAAGACCCGAGTACCGAGTTTAAACCCGGTACTCGGACCGTGTTAGTCCAGGTTTTTCAATCCGGGTTCTGGATCTATTTTGATCCAGGCTGCGGATCCATTTTGACCCGTTTTGGTTCATAAGGGTTTTGTCATTACTTATTCTTACTTATAGATCAAAGATCTATGCTCAACCATTGGATGGTGCATCCCAAAGGTTCAAGCACTCAATAACACAACTTTGCTTCCTGAGGTAAACAAATTCTCTATTAGACTACGACAAGGAATAGACACTAGAGTATGGAAACTTACTCTAGATGGCCTTTTCACTTTCAAGTCTATGTGGAACTTATTGAGAGACCTTTGTCCCATCTTTCCTCCTTCCGGTTTTATATGGAACAATATGCAGTACCCCATAAAAGTAAATATATTTGTTTGGAAACTATGGCATAACAAAATACTACTTGATTTTTTTTTTTTTTTTTTTTTATCAAAGAGTGAGAAATCACCTGTCCAATAGTGATCCCCGCCCAATTTTATTAATAAGCCCTCACTTGTGGCAGAGGAATACCGTGGTAAAAAACATATGTACTCGGGTCTTTACAATAATAAGAAAGACCAAATAAGCCCCAAGCACCAGACACCAACTCAAAACTCAAATAAACAATATAAAGGAATATTAAGAAAATAAGAGAACTAACACTCAATCCTAAATACAACCACACTACCTAAGATAAGCCAAACCACAGGAATCAGTTCTAAGAATACCTCTTAATAGATGAGGAACATCCGTCTGCCCTAACCACTCATGAGAGACCCCATTACTATCCAATCGAGCCAAAAAATCTGCAGCCTTATTACCTTCCCTATAAATATGCTTAATAGAGAAATTCATCTCTGCCAACATATTTATAATATCTTCCCAAAAATCCTCTAGGTACCAGAGAGTACATCTTCTGTCCTGAACCCAATTAACAACCAAAAGCGAGTCCATTTCAATATTAATATTATTAATCCCCAAATGTTTACAATGTTCAATCCCTCTTCTCAAGGCAATAACTTCCGCAAGATTATTACTACCACTCCCAATGGATTCAGCAAACGCAAAAACCATCTTCCCAAACTGATGAGGACATCTCCTTCTATTAATGTTTTAGTTATTTTATTAATGTTTTGTCTATTTTATTTAGGGTTGTATTGCCCTACTACTTAAAGACATTTTCTATTTTTGTCATTTTATTAATGTGTTAGTTATTTCATTTAGGGTTTGTGTTGCCCTACTACTTAAAGACATTTGAAGGAATTTTGTAGTCAGTTGATTTTGAATGGAAAACTGATGCGCTAGCCGCACCCTTCAGTCCCGATTGTCTTCTTCTCCTCCCTCCCTCTTCTCTCGTTCTTTTCTCTTCTCTATTCTCTTAATATTTTGCTCTACCTCTTGTCTCATTTCTACCCTACATCATATTGGTATCAAGAGCCGGTTGTATTGTTTTCTCAAACAATACCGAGCCATTCGCTTCATCTCCTTCCTCCGAAAACCAGCGCCGAAAATCCACCCACCTGAGCTCCCTTCGATCCAAGCCAAAGCAAAGCCCGTCGAAGACCTTGTCGAGAACTGGGTTCTCTTCAGTGATTCGACCCTCCCCGTTACCTCCGTCTCACCCTCGGCCTCTCCCGAAATACCCAGTACCGAGATACACAGAGACAACAGTCCAAAAAAAAAAAAAAGAGCACAGACCTTGCCGAAATCACTAGACTGGAGGCAGACGACGCCGGAAACGCAGCATCTCAGCTCCGATTCTTCTCCCTCTACCAGACGTCGAACTCTCCTTCGGGTTCTCCTCTCGCACGACTTCCGCGTGGTTTCAGCCCATACATTCGCGACTTCCGCGTGGTTTCAGCCCATACACACCGCGTGGTTTCAGATTATACGTCCGCGTGATTCTCATCGATAGTGCACAGTTATCGGACAGAGGGAAGTTTACTATCTCCTTCTTTGGTTTACACTATCGGTTTGTTTTTGAAAATGTATTAATTGTTTCTCTGTGTTGCTATTACCATAGAGAAGTTAGCCAAACCCGCATTTGCTACGGCCAGATTTATTCGACACTTGAATTTCGTTTTACTTCCTATGTCTTGTGTTTCCATTCTCATTTTCATAGCCTGAAGCTTTACTCTCATTTTGCATTGATTGTCTTTTCAAAAAAAAAAAATCAGCATTGCTACGTGATTGGACTTGTTTGATGATTAAACATTTGTCCATTGCTTTATTATTTTAAACGTCAGTATTATTTGTTTGCCGTATTTTGAATTTACTTAATCCCAAAAAAAAAAAAAAAAAAGACATTATTATTTGGCTCAGTTGATATTTTTCATTGCTTGTATTTATTGTTCATTGATCTCTCCATTGCACTTCATTTAGCGAGTGTTGCATTGCATGCAGTTGCGTAGTGGTCGTCTTGTCACCTCTAGTTCCAGTACTTTTACCATGGACCCTTCCCAATTTGATGCCCTCACTCGGCAATTAGCTCAACTAGCCAATAACCAGCAACATGTACAAACTCAATTAGCGGCTGTCCAAACTGAGATGGCTGCTACTCGTGAGGAGAACAGGGACCTAGAAGCTAGGTTGAACAATTTTGAGGAACTCCCTCATTCGTCTGACAACTCTGAAGTGTCCCAAAATAGACGCCATCGTCGTCGATGAGGTGATCGACAACATGTCAGACATGATCGTGGGGGTAGGGATTATGATCGTGAGCGAGAACGAGACCATTACCGCCAAGGTACTCAGTCCCCTACTCGCCATGAGGAGCGTCTATTCAGAAACATTAAGCTAGAGGCCCTTACTTTTGATGGTTGCTTAGATCCTCGAGTTTTTACTCAATGGATTAGGGATATGGATCGTTTCTTTACCTGGTATAGAGTCCCTGAAGATCGAAGAGTTCAATTTGCTAGCCTGAAACTAACTGGCACTGCCCAACTCTTTTGGGAAAGTGTAGAGGATCTCCTTGAGAGGCGTCATGCGCCTCCCGTTGGGAGTTGGGAAGAAATGAAGCGTCGTCTTCAAGAGAAATACCTGCCCCAATCTTACAGGGGTAATTTGTTGGACCAATGGAATGCCCTTACACAGGGCAATCGGCCAGTGACCGAGTATGTCACTCAATTTGATGAATTCCGAATGAGATGTCATATTGTTGAGGATGAGGCCATGACTTTGAGTAGGTTTAGACAAAGCTTAAAGGATGACCTTAGACGTGAGCTTGTCCTTCGGGGTGTCGCTACACTTGACCATGCTTACTCTTTAGTCCGAGACTATGAGTCAGTCATGAGGACTCCGTATGGAAGGCACGGTGACAACTGCCCTTCCATCACCCCAGCGCCCACCCTTTCCCCTAAGTCTCTCTTAGGACCTCCGCCATCTAATGTGTCCCCCGCATGGGAAAATAAGGGTAAAGGTCCTGAAGTTCCAAGGACTTCCTCCCGCTTGCAGTGTTTCAAATGTAAGGGTTTTGGTCACATTTCTTCCAATTGTCCTAGTCGAACCCTAGTCATTGAGGAACATGAGGGTATAGTTGAAGAACTGTTAGAAGATCAAGTCGATGAGCCTAATCTTGAAGAGTTTGGTGATTTAGGTGATGATGAGGGTACATTCTTAGGTTGTATCCGAGCCTTTCCTGTGGATTTAAGTTCTGTACCTTATGCTCCCGACACACCCAGATTAAGTGTTGTACGTTGCACCCTTACCCAACCAAAAGGTGCTGATGATTGGCGCCGTCATGCCATCTTTCATACTTATATCAAAATCAATGATAAGGGTTGTAAAATCATTGTGGATAGTGGGAGTTGCATTAATGCGGTTTCTGTGGCTACTGTGTCCCATCTTGGATTACAACCAATGCCTCACCCTCAGCCTTATAGTGTTTCTTGGGTTGATACCTCTTCCATAGCTGTGAAAGAGCATTGTCTGGTTCCTATCCAGTTCTTAGAGTATAAGGATCGTATATGGTGTGACGTCATTCCTATGGATGTCGGTCATGTCATTCTTGGCAGGCCTTGGTTATTCGACTTAGATGTGACTATCCATGGTCGATCCAATTCATGTTCCTTTGTGTTTAATGGAAAGAAGATTCATCTTAACCCTTTACCTCCAAAACTTGTTGGGTCACAACAAACAAAGAAAATTGTGGAACGAAAAGGGTTAAATATCATTAACTCTACGGAGTTTGAGCGTGCACTAGTGAGTGCTCCTGTTGTGTTTGCTGTAGTTGTTATGGAGGTTCCTTTGGCATCTCCAGTAGTGGTCCCTGATGAGGCCCAATCATTTTTTCAGGAGTTTCGGGATGTCTTCCCTAAAGACCTCCCTGACCACTTACCTCCTCTACGAGATATTCAACATGCCATAGATCTCGTCCCAGGAGTGTCCCTTCCCAACTTGCCTCATTATAGGATGAATCCCACTGAGCATGCTGAGCTCCAAAGACAAGTGGGTGAACTTCTTCACAAAGGCTTTATCCGTGAGAGTTTAAGTCCTTGTGCAGTTCCTGCCCTTTTGACTCCTGAGAAAGATGGTTCTTGGAGGATGTGCATTGATAGTCATGCCATTAATAGGATCACAGTGAAATATCGATTTCCCATCCCTAGGCTTGATGATATGTTGGATATGATGGTTGGTGCCACAATATTTTCGAAAATTGATTTAAAGAGTAGGTATCACCAAATTAGGATTCGCCAGGGTGATGAGTGGAAGACTGCCTTCAAGACGAAGGACGGCCTTTATGAGTGGTTGGTCATGCCTTTTGGACTAACCAATGCCCCAAGTACTTTTATGAGAGTGATGACACAAGCTCTTCGGCCTTTCATGGGTAAGTTCCTCGTCGTCTACTTTGATGACATTCTCGTTTACAGCAGGACTAAGGAACAACATCTAGATCATCTCACACAGGTTTGTTCCACTCTTCGTGAGACAAATTTGTATGCTAATGTGAAGAAATGTTCTTTCTTCACCGATCGGGTTGTCTTCCTAGGATTCATTGTGTCTTCTACTGGAGTATCTGCTGACCCCACAAAGATTCAGGCCATTGTTGGTTGGCCTGAGCCCAAGACTATACATGATGTCAGGAGTTTTCATGGTCTGGCTACATTTTATCGTCGTTTTATTAAGGGGTTTAGCACAATCATGGCTCCTATCACGGAGTGCATGAAGAGGGGAGAATTTCAGTGGACATCGGAAGCGGCTAAGGCTTTTAAGTTAGTCAAGAAGCGAATGACGGAAGCTCCTGTCATGCGACTTCCTGATTTCTCCAAAGTTTTTGAGGTTGAGTGTGATGCTTCAGGGGTAGGAATAGGTGGAGTTCTTAGCCAGGAACGCCACCCTGTTGCTTATTTCAGTGAGAAGTTAAATGATGCCAAACAACGGTACTCTACCTATGATAAGGAACTGTATGCGGTTGTGCAAGCTTTGCGCTATTGGCGCCATTATTTGCTACCTCAGGAGTTTGTTCTTTATTCAGATCATGAGGCCCTCCGTTACCTCAATTCCCAAAAAAGATTGAATTCTAGGCGTGGCCGTTGGGTTGAGTATTTGCAAGCTTATTCTTTTGCTTTAAAGCATAGGAAGGGCGTTGAGAACCAAGCAGCTGATGCCTTGAGCCGCCGTATCTCCCTTTTGTCTATCATGAATGTCAAGGTCATAGGTTTTGAAAGACTTAAGGAAGAGTATGAGTCTTGTCTTGATTTTAGGGATACTTTTTTCGCTTTGAAAAGCGGGCAGTCGGATACCACTGATGGTTTCCGTTTGGAGGATGGTTATCTTTTTAAAACCAATAAGTTGTGTATCCCCCGGACTTCAGTTAGAGACTTTATAGTTTGGGAAGTTCATGCTGGAGGCTTGGCTGGACATTTTGGACGTGATAAGACCATAGAAGAGATTGAACGTCAATTCTATTGGCCTAGCTTGAAGAGAGATGTGGCTAAGATAGTTAGCACCTGTAACACTTGTCAATTAGCCAAACAAAAGCGACAAAATACTGCTCTCTACACACCCCTTCTTGTCCCTAGTTGTCCTTGGCAAGACGTTAGTGTGGATTTTGTGTTGGGACTTCCACGCACTCTGAAGAAGTATGATTCTATTTTTGTTGTAGTGGACCGTTTCTCAAAAATGGCTCACTTTATTGCTTGTAGCAAAACTTCAGATGCGTCTAAGGTCGCTAGGTTGTACTTTAACGAGATTGTCAAGTTGTATGGTCTTCCTAAAACCATTGTGTCAGATAGGGATGTTCGCTTCACAAGTCATTTTTGGAGAACCCTATGGCATATGGTTGGCACTAAATTGAAATTCTCCACTGCTTACCACCCCCAGACAGATGGTCAAACTGAAGTTGTCAACCGCAGTCTTGGCAACTTATTAAGATGTCTGGTTCAGGAGAATCTTAGGAATTGGGATTTGATCCTCCCTACAGCTCAGATTGCATATAACAGTTCGGTGAATCGGTCTATAGGTATGAGTCCCTTTGAAGTTGTTCATGGCTACAAACCTAGGAAGCCTTTAGACCTTATTCCCATGTCTCCTCATGCTCATGTATCTGTGTCAGCTGAGGCTTTTGTTCAACATCTTCATGACTTGCATATTGAGATCAATAAACAACTTGAGGCTAGTAATGCATCATATAAACTGCAAGCTGATTTGCATAAACGACATGTTGAATTTAAAGTTGGGGATTATGTTATGATTCGAATTAGACCGGAACGGCGTCCACCTGGATCTGCTTCCAAATTGCAAGCACGTAGTGCTGGTCCTTTTAAAATTTTAAAGCGTGTTGGTCCAAATGCATACATTATTGATCTTCCATCACATTTTGGTTACCACCCTACTTTCAATGTTGAGGACTTAGTTGCTTATAAAGGCCATTTCAATCCCTCCAGTGATCCTTTTCTGCCTCCATCTGTGAGCCTTGATCCTGAACCTTTTGTAACTCCTAATCCACTACCATCCATCACAGCACACAAAGATAAAATTGATACTATTCTAGATGAACAGATTGTGTTGACCAATGATGGAGAGGTTCAACGTTTCCTTGTTCGTTGGGTCGATCGACCAGATTCTGACTGTACATGGATTCCCAGAGAGACACTACAGCAGCTTGATCCAGATTTATTGGAGCTTTATCGGGGCCAGCAGGATCTTCCTTTGCCTGGGTCACCAGCCACCTGTTCTAGAGAAGTGGGTAGAGACACCAGATTCAGACCTCCACTCACATGTGTTTATGGCCGTCGGAAGAAGCATGCTCAACCACGTAGCTTATGGTTGGGTGATTGATTGCAGCCTTAGTGTGACTCATCAACTTGGCAGAATCAAGCTTTTTCCACCCCGGGAGAGTTGATGAGGACATCTCCTTCTATTAATGTTTTAGTTATTTTATTAATGTTTTGTCTATTTTATTTAGGGTTGTATTGCCCTACTACTTAAAGACATTTTCTATTTTTGTCATTTTATTAATGTGTTAGTTATTTCATTTAGGGTTTGTGTTGCCCTACTACTTAAAGACATTTGAAGGAATTTTGTAGTCAGTTGATTTTGAATGGAAAACTGATGCGCTAGCCGCACCCTTCAGTCCCGATTGTCTTCTTCTCCTCCCTCCCTCTTCTCTCGTTCTTTTCTCTTCTCTATTCTCTTAATATTCTGCTCTACCTCTTGTCTCATTTCTACCCTACATCACAAACTCATTTCTTACTACTCCTCCTGCACCCAAAATACCAGGGTTATTAATACTACTTCCGTCCACATTCAGTTTAAACCAATCTTTCTTCGGTCTCTCCCATCTAACTGCCATAGAAACCCCTCATTTTTTAAAATTAATAGAAAGATTCAAAGACTTCAATATCTTTACATCCTTATCCACAAGCCGGGAATCCTTATGAATCTTAATACCCACCCAATTAATCCAATACTTTATCAATCTCCATAAAACCTGAACCTTCTCCTTCCTACCTTCCATTCTCGCTGTACATCTCCATATCCATAAATTCCAAGTGATAATGACAGGAATAACTCCCATAAGAATACCTAACTGAGAGGACTTCAATACTACTTGATGATAGAATTCAATAGTGTGGAATGGCTTTAGCATCGAAATGTGTATGTTGCTCTCATGATTCTAAATAGTCCGCATCTCATGTTTTCTCGAGCTATGCTCTAGTTGGCATTGAATGGCAATACACTTCCTAGATGTTGGAGAGATAGAGCTACCCTATGCTAGGCTTCTTTCAAGGGATCATATAATTTAATCTACTTGCACAGCTCATTTCATCACTAATCTACTGGAAAATCTAGCTTGCAAGGAACAAATAAAAGTTTGAGGATGTAATGGTGATTGTTAATACTATTATTCACATAATTATAAAATGACCAAAGGAACTCAGCTCTCTCCTCAAGCCCAAATATTTGACATTCAAGACCAAAATCTCTATTTTATCTGATCTTCATATAGCACAAAAGATTGTTGAAGTAAGAAAACCTTTTTGGGTTAAATGGTTGGCCCTTTCTGTGGAGAAAATTAAAATTATAAACATAAATAGTACCTCCAAAGGCAACCTCAGTTTAGCTGGCTATAAGAAGGTTTTAAGATGCTCTGCTAACTCTTTTATGCCTGGTCTCTCCTGTCTCTTGGGCAATGGTACAAACACTTTTGTAGAATTTTCAACTTTGAAAACTGGCTTCACTTTATCATACCAACTTAGTGCATTAGACCTTATTATTGAATCGAACTCTCTCCTTATAGTGAATTGGTTAAATAATGACACTCAATCTCCTTAGAAATATTGTGAGATTTGAGATCACATCATTCATTTTCATGCTTCCTTAATTCCATGAAACATAGCCCAAGTTTATAAGTGCAGTTTGGGTATTTTAGCTCGAATCCCTTACTTGCTATAGTAGTCCCTGACCTTTGTTTCGACACGTAGCTGGCCATGTAGATAGTTTGGTTTGCTTTATACTTTTTTTTTTAAAAAAAAAGAATAGACTTTATATAGCTTCAATAGAGTCAGGATTACACAACTTATCCTGCACTAAAGCATTGTAGATTACAAAAGGACCCCCTTCGATCCAATCCATTTCTTCCCCAAGTAATAAGGCATGTTTTGCCAATAAATGAGCAACATAATTTCCTTCACTAGGAACATAGCAGACTGACCAACCAACCTTTCTTTTGACTTTGTTCCCATTACCTACTCTCCAATGCAACCCTTCCTTCAGTAGAGGTCTTGTAGACAAGACACTTTTCCAAATAAAATAGGGGTTGAGACCAATTTTAGCACTAAGGAAATCAAAATATCTGAAATATTTCTCCGTATAAATTCTGGCAACTAGGGATGAAGGATTAGAAAAGAGGTGCCATCCTTGTTTAGCAAGCATAGCAACATTAAAAGTTGTAATATCTTGAAAACCCATACCCCCTTTTGCTTTCTGCCTCCCCATTCTCTCCCAGTTCCACCAGTGCACTTTCCTTCCATTTTCTATATGGCCCCACTAAAATCTAGCATACAAAGCATTAAGTTCCTTACACAAAGAAATAGGCAATCTGAAAACCCCCAAAGTGTAAGAGGGAATAGCTTGCAAGACTCCTTTAATTAGGATCTCCTTCCCAGCTTGAGACAAAAGACTGTTTTTCCAACTGTCTATCTTCTTCCATACCTTCTCTTTGGACTCGCCCACCATAGTAGGTAAGCCCAAGTATTTTTCATAATTGCCACAAACCACCCCACCTGCTGCAAGAATGATGCTTCTTTTCTTTGATGCAGCAGTTTTGTGCTAAAGAATAAGGATGATTTTTCCTTTTAGAACTTAGCCTGAGGCCAGCTCATACCTCTTTAACAAAAAGCACCGCTGTCTTCATTCATCCTTGTTAGCTCTTCCAAACAGCACACAATCATTTGTAAAGAGCAGATGATTGACTCTTAATCCACCTCTTGCCAATGACACCCCTCTTATAACTCCTCTCTGGTTAGCTGAATTCAGTAAGGAACTGAGGCATTCAGCATAAAGAATAAAAAGGTAGGGAGAGATTGGGTCTCCCTGCCTTAAGCCCCTAGTTGGTATCACTTTCCTTCTTGGATTCCCATTCAGAAGCACTGAATAATGTACTGAATTCACACAACACATCACAAGCTTAAGACAGCTTCAAGGAACTTCCACTCAATCCTATCTTATGCCTTCGACATATCCAACTTCAGTGCCATGCTCCCTTGCTTACCTTTTAGCCTTGTTTTCATTGTATGTAACACTTCATAATCTATCATTACATTATCAGAAATAAGTCTTCCCGGAAGGAAAGCACTTTGGTTAGGAGAAATTACAAAAGGAAGTACAGATTTCAACCTATTTGCAATAACCTTTGAGCACAACTTATACACCACATTACAAAGACTAATAGGTCTAAATTTACTAACCAACATAGGCCTATTAACCTTAGGAATTAAAGCAATGTAAGTGTAGTTTAAAGATTGAGGGATATTACCACCTCTTAAGCACTCTAATACTGCTGCAACCATCTTGTCACCCACGATACTCCAATGTTGTTGAAAAAAGCATGCACCATAGCGATAAGGTCCAGGGGACTTAAGAGGCCCCATCATTTTTAGAGCCTCTTCCACTTCAATTCTGGTATAAGGTCTGCACAAATGCTCATTCATCTCATCACAGACTTTTGCTGTCATATTCTGGACACAGACCTCAATATCATCATTAGATGGATTGGAGGTTGTGAAAAGGTTCTTCAAAAACTGTTAAAAGCTATTTCAACAGTTGCAAGTTCATTAAACAACCTGTTATGACTATCTTTGATCTGTGAAATCATGTTTTTCTCCTCCTTTGATTAGCGTAAGTATGGAAGAATTTGGTATTTCTGGCAACCAGCTTATACCAATTCTTTTTGGCCCTTTGTTTCCACTTAAGATCTTCTTGGTCTAGCAATAAGCCCGCCTCTTCTTGTACTCTTTTAATCTCTGCTATAGTCTCTCTACCTTCCTCAGCTTGCATGCTTTTCAATATCTCAGTCTTATTCTTTATCTCTCTGCCTCTGTTTACATCCACCTTATAACTCCACTTGCTCAAAGTAGAACTACAATTAGTAAGAAAGTTTTGAACCATAGAGGATGAGGATACCTCATTCCTGCCTTGTTCCCAGTCAGCCTCAACCACTCTACTACACTCCTCTTCTAAAGCCCAAGCAGCTTCATACTTGAACCATTTTTCTTTTTTTCCTTCCTTCCTGATATGAACCCACGGGAAAGGAATTCCCTTGAACCCACAATCGATTTGAAAACATCCTAAGAAAGCCAAAATCAAGTCAATGATGGAGAACCTAGACCCGATAAGAACTCGTTTAAAAAACCTAGATTATATTAAAATCTAGACCCATTGAAGAACCCGTCTCAAGAGCCCAGATTACAAAGGAGGAACGCCACAAAGGTTGTGATTTACCTTTGATAAGTTCAAAAGTTCAATTAAGAACAAGAGGAGTAAAACTTAACTTACAATGAACAAATTCATCAAATTTCATAAAACTTCTGAAAATGAGGCTACAAAGAGTATTTAAACCAAAACCTAATTAAAACCCTAGCTAAAATAAAGTCCCTTTTACCCAAAATGCCCCTGGATGAACAGTGCCGCGGCTACAGTAACCCCTTGAAACCCTATTTCAATAAAATAATAACTTTCCCAACATGCCCTTGCATAGGCCCTTTAAGTCATGTTGTTGCCCTTTCCATAGCTTATCAAATGAATCAAAACTAAATTTTCATCCTTTAAGCCCTTGAACTTGTAATTGACTCATTTGGAACTTGCAACAAATCTTTAAGACTAAGCCCACCTTGGTTCCCATCACTTCCACCTAATTTGTCATAAAATAACATGAGTGGTCTATGGTCAGAGCACCTCAAAGGCAAAACCTCTAGTTGATTTTCAGGATAAAGATCCAACCATCTAGAATTAACCACAGCCCTATCCAAGCCTTCCTTTGTGAAAGTGTCATCAATATGCCTATTGCTCCATGTATATTTATCACCACACCAACCTAGGTCATACAATCACTCACCTCCAAAACTTCTCTAAAGAGTGCCATCTGATTCTCCCCCCTCTGTCTACCACCTACTTTTTCATCATGTGTAGCTATTTCATTAAAGTCTTTTGCAACACACCAACCTGTCCCACTAGCAGGTTTGAAAGAAGCAAGCATACTCCACACCTCTTTCCTTTTCTACACCTCTGGATGGCCATAGAACCCAGTGAAAAGCCACCTCTCTAAATCCAGCAGTTAACACGTCTCTGAGAAAACCTATAAATATCTGCCACCATCTCACTACTCCAAAACAGCATTAAGCCTCCACTTTTACCTATTGCATCCACTTCAAAACAGTTAGTTATACCTAATTTTTTCATTAACCAATTAGTTTTCCCTTTATGCATCTTTGTCTCCATTAAAAAGACAAGCTTGAGCTTCTTATCCTTTATTAAAAAGCAAAGGTCCTGAATTGTCCGAGGGTTCCCAATCCCACGGCAGTTCCAACTTAAGAGTTTCATTGTGATTGGCGGGACTGTTCAACAGCCACCACCAATACATTTGCATTGCTTTCAAATTTTCCTTCATTTATACTCTTCTTTCTTGTTCCTTCTACCACAGCAATCTCCTTGCTCTTCCTTTCTCTTTTTGGCTTTTCTTGGGCTATAACAACCTCAGAAAAACCACATTTTTCCCTTGCCTTCCTCTTCCACCTCCCTCCTTCTTTTGTATTCTGAGAAGCTAAACCCTTCCTGCTAGGATCCTCTTCCCCATCCACCTTTTGACTAGATTTTAAAATCTTTGAGTCTTCTAAGTTACAATACCCATTGCGATTAAGATCTCCCTCCTCATTAGTCATTCCTGGTCCTCCCATTACTTCCTCTATATTCTTTCCAAAACCCTCCCCTT